>NW_011364404.1:0-3907 GCF_000735185.1 Notothenia coriiceps | reverse complement strand
AGACACGCTCACCGGCAAGCTTCAACGCACGCCGCTGTGTGGACGCTGCGTGTGTGTATACTTCCTGTCCGTCTTCAACAAGCGCCCCAAAACCGCCTTCAAAATAGACAGCAGACCTCTGGAATGTTCAAATCAACCAATCAGAATCAAGTATTTAACTAAATCTTAGAGTATGATATTGACCCGAATATTAGAAGACCCCTTTTGTTCAAGCTCTTTTTGGGTTCTCCATCTTCTAACATTACTCTCAGTAACTCCATATTTATTTGCTGCTCGACAGTTCTTTGATCGCCACTTAAAATTGGCATCGTAACTTGGCCTCTCTTGTTTATTAACTTGCCTACTTTTGATCCACTTTGTTGGACTTGGGCTGCAGTCGAATAGTCCAAAGATCTGCTCCTATCGTCTATCCCTATCTATCGTCTACCCCCATCTATCGTCTATCCCTATCTATCCCTATCGTCCTGAATGTGCGTCTGCTGCTGTGGGGAAACTATGGAAACTACAGTTTTCTATACAGAGGACTACAACATGGATGTTTAATAAGAACGAGGGACTCATCTAGAGACTCTGCACCGTGCTCTGATGCTGTTGCTTTATGCTTTATGAACAACAGAGAAACATATTCTTCATGACCAAAGTTGGAATTGAAATAAAAAAGGAAAGTGAAACTTCTGCTCGTCACCCTCTCCCTCCGGTCCACATTAATACAAATGATCCCAATACGTATGATTGTATGAAAAGATCTTAAAATCAATACAAATGTATTTATTATAAACGTTAGTCCTTAACATCTATCACTGTGTATATCACCATTCAAACATCTTTTAAAAGTTGAACAAACCCCACACAGCTCAGTGAAATGTTGACTTTATTTGATCATTTCAGTAAAAACTAACGTTCATATTTCTCTTTTTGATTATAATACTGATGAACGTTCAAAACAAAGCACTTTGGCAACTTACCACATACGTTTTAAAAAGCTTAATAAGCACCGTAACTTTCATGAAATCATTTCTCCGTCATAATCGTTTGTTTCCGTGAACGGCCGAATATTCCCTCGCCTTAAATGCTGCGGCTGCAATGCATTGTGGGGCAACATTTTCTCCTCTTCTTTTTGGTGAGGGAGGTCCAGTGGTTCCTAAGCTAAAGGAGGTTATAAAGGAAGTTTGAAAGCTCCTTTCCTATCATCTAGAGAATTAGCACTTATCATGGCTGCCACTGAGGGACTTCCGGGTCATTTGACTCCGTTAGGAAGGTTCCTAAGAGAAACTGACTATTGGACTGCAGCCATGGTCTCTGTGTCTCTCCATCTCTCTCTCTCCTGTTCTACTGTTACTTTAAGACGGTGTCTCTCTGAGGAAACACTCGTTTTGGCGCCATCTGTAGTTGTGACTGTGTAATTACATCAAAAAGTTTAGACCCCAAATATAAGACGAACCCTCTTTTTCAGATTTCTATCTAGTCTTATATTCGGGTCAATGCGGTACTTATTGATGTATGGACAGGATCAGAATCTAGTGTTCAACTAAACCTTGTATAGAGTAATTAAAAACATCCTTTATTAAGCGTCCTGACCGTCTTGTTTCCTGTTTCCTCCTCAGGGATTGGCTCAGATCTGCGAAACGGCGGAGGAATGCTGGGACCACGACGCCGAGGCTCGTCTTTCCGCAGGTTGCGTCGAGGAGAGAATTTCATCGATTCGCCGACTGAAGGCTAACATCGTGACGCCGCCGACCTCCGACCTCAACGCCCTTTTGGTGACCTCACTTCCTCCTTCCATGGTGACCAACGTGGACCCTCCCCCCAAAGAGTCCAGCATCTGAGGAGAGCTCTACTTCCTGTGAACACACACACACACACACACACACACACACACACACACACACACACACACACACACACACACACACACACACAAGAGAGATGGCAGAAGTACACGCATTTAATCAAGTAGAAGTACAGATACCAGAAACATGAAGTACGGTAATGAAGTATTTGTACTGCACTACTTCCCACCTCTACGCTGCAGTCGGCACCTCACACACACACACACACACACACACACACACACACACACACACACACACACACACACACACACACACATTTTTCTCAGTGGAAAGCAGCTGCTATTTAAACTCTCTGGACTTTTCTTTTTCCTTGTCCTTTTTTGGGGACGAATCTTACCAGCGCACACGGCCTCGTTTCTACTCTCAGTCATTTGATTATTATTTTTTTAAACCAAACCCACGGAAACAGCATCCAGGTCCGACTCAGTGAATGCTCTTTATCTCAGAAGTACCTCAGCGACGACTTTTCTTTACTTTCGCAGATTTCTACCGTTTATTCCTTCATCTTCTAACACTGGATTTATCTACCATTGACTTACCGTTTTTTACTACGATGCTGCAGAAGACTGTTACGCAACAGGATACAGACTCTCCACATTTTGGGTTTTTCTACATCTTTCTTGGATTTTATTTTCCCAAACGCTTCGATTCACACGCAACAAACCTTCGGATCCAACGGGTTGCAAAACAAACAGGAAGTGAAGTCAGAGGGGAGGAAACAGGCGAAGAAACAACACCCAGTTTGTTTTTAACGGTTTCCTCTCGTCTTCGTGTTCAGATTCGAGGTTAAAGACTGAGCTTTTTCAGGAAGTAAACGTTTCGAATGGCGGGATTTGATTGGTCGACGGCGAAAAGTCACAGCGTTTGGTTGGTTTGGAAAAGGAACTTCTCAGGTAACCTACAAGAAGGAGGGGTCAGGGGGACGATTTAAAACGTGACACGAAGAACGTTTTCCCCGTTGAGAAGAGCCCCGGCCAACAGGAAGTGAGAGGGGCTTGTCTGAGGGTTCTCAAAGCCTATTGGCTGTCCTGAATATGTAAATTAGCAAAGGTGCCCAAACAAGGGGAAAAGTGTTTTCCCTTAAAAACGGTGCAAGACCTCGAGATGTACAGAGATGCATTCAGGTCGGTGTGTGTGAAAGTGTGTGAGAGGGAGTGAGTGAGTGAGTGAGTGAGTGAGTGAGTGAGTGAGTGAGTGAGTGAGCGAGTGAGTGAGCGAGCGAGTGTGTGAGAGTAAGTGTGAGTGAGCGAGCGAGTGTGTGTGTGTGTGTGTGTGTGTGTGTGTGTGTGTGTGTGTGTGTGTGAGTGTGTGTGTGTGTGTGTGTGTGTGTGTGTGTGTGTGTGTGTGTGTGTGTGTGTGTGTGTGTGTGTGTGTGTGTGTGTGTGTGTGTGTGTGTGTGTGTGTGTGTGTGTGTGAGACAAAGGGAAGACACAGAGATGGGGAAGTTAGCGAGGCAGAAACTCACACTAATTCAATTAGGAAGTGAAATCCTTCCTGCCACTTTAATGTGGGCCGTGATGAGGACAAGAGAAGGAGACACAGGAAACAAGGCAAAGCATTACAACTGTGGACGAATCAGGAATAGCACACATGTTATGATCCGTATTAGTTTCCCCTGTTTGTTTGTGTCCTGTCAAGATCTGTCTTTGTTTCCCGTTTTATTTTGAAAAGTGTATAGTTACTTCCTTTCTCTGTTTCCCTCTTGTTTGATGACCTGATTGTGTTCACCTGTGTTTCTCTTCCCTCCCCACCTGTGTCTTGTTCTTGTGTGCATTTAAAGGTCACCTATTATACAAAATCCTCTTCTTCATGTCTCTTCGACATCAACATGTGTCCCCTCTTCCTCATGTCTCTTCTACATCAACATGTGTCCCCTCTTCTCCATGTCTCTCTACATCAACATGTGTCCCCTCTGTGGAAAGAGACTCTGAAAGTTTCAGGAACAAAGATTCTCTCTCTTTTTGATCCATTTCTATTAAAACCTGTCTGAAATTGAGCTGATCAGATTTTGTCATAACGATGTTTTGTCTTGTGTAGCCATTAGCCAATCAGCA
>NW_011364403.1:0-4258 GCF_000735185.1 Notothenia coriiceps | reverse complement strand
AAAATACTGCAAACGTGACGAGGACAGGGCATAAGTACATTTAATCAAGCACAGTAATTAAGAGAGATAGATAGATAGAGAGAGAGAGATGGTAGATAGATAGATAGATAGATAATATAGATAGATAGATAGATGGATGGATGGATGGATAGATAGAGAGAGAGAGAGAGAGATAGAGAGAGAGATGGATAGATAGATAGATAGATAGATAGATAGATAGATAGATAGATAGATAGATAGATAGATAGATAGATAGATAGATAGATAGATAGATAGATAGATAGATAGATAGATAGATAGATAGATAGATAGATAGATAGATAGATAGATAGATAGATAGATTATTTTTGTTACAGGACCAGTGTGCTCAACATTAAAATACAGATACTTAAAAGTGGAAAAGAGTCAGAAATGTAAGTTAAATGAAAATGAAAAATAGTATATCAATCAATATAAACAATAAACACAATTCTGGATGATTAAAATGTTCTTTAAAAAAGCTCAAAAATACTGCAGTAGCATTTAGCGGTATATAAACTCACATTGAGTGTTTCCTGTATACTGTGTTCTGTGTGCCCATTATAGAGAGACCAAACGTACTTGTGATGCCACATTTCGCGGTCGAAGTGGAGGAGGAGGAGCGTCCGGTTTTCTGGGTTACAGGCAGGATTTTGGGGGTGGGTGAGGAAGAGGAGGGTGAGGAAGAGGAGGGGAAGCTGCCGTTGGAGGAGTCGCTGTGGCAGGACTCTGGGCTGGAGGTGGAAGAGCTGATGTAGGCTATTACGCCCCCTGGTGGAGGAGAGAGGAACAGGAGGATTACAGGACTGCAGACACAACGATGGACAACATGTAAGGGGATCTTTTTAGTTGAAATGCAGTTTGCAGCACTCTGACATCTCAATCCTTTCCTCTCAGTGTTCTACTTTCTGCAGGTGGTGCTTTCCTCTCGGTCTGTTTGCATGCCCACTTCCTAAATTAAATGCCCATTATCTGCTTCACTAAAGCAGCAACTGAGACGCTTTCTCCTCTCACACAAGCTGACCTCATTTCTTCCACAGAGATTAGGTAACAGCTTTATATAATGTCAGCTTCACAAGGGTGTGAGCCAGGTGGAGAGGCCTGTCCCTGCAGCCATTTAAAGTCCATCAATGATGCCAAATCTAGTTCTGAATCTGTTTTATTTACCCTGACAGAATATATGCTTCCTCTCATTTCAGTAGACATTGAATACGGGGCATTTTGACGATTTGCAGACACACATTGACGATAAATAGATAGCAGTGCTTGCAAAAAAGTGGGATACGAAATGTGTCGATTAGATTTGTAGAAATATGAATCATTACAATTGTATTATTTTATTTTATATCACTATTTAGATATTTTTTATAATTTTTTTAGTATATGTTACTTGTTCCTGCATTTGCATTGGTATATATTTTTGCATAATTATTGTATTTCTTTATGTTTTAATTAAACTGTATGTTGCTTTGTAGGAGGAGCCTGGGATTTCGGATTTCCATTGACAAAAAACTGCATTGTAGCTGTCGCTGCATTTGACAATAAAGCTTTGAATATTTCAACTTTTTACCTTTAAAGAGTATTTTCCTGTGTTGATTAATATATAGCATTTCAATAAATATGTTGGCATTAGTATAACCAAAATACTTCTTGTTTTGTATTCATTTTATCCAAATTTGATAAAGCTGGAAAACTGAATCCAGAAATGCTGCATTCAAGTCTCATGGGAAATGTCACAATTTCAACCCCCGCAAATCAATGGAAGACGTGTAGGTCAGATTAAAGCAATTATTATAAAATCATTTTATTTCGTGTACACAAAGTGACCTCTACTGAGAAGTACTAATTTGGATTCGTTTAAATGATATCTAACACAAACTATTTAAATTATAAACATCGGATTAATTTGATCGACATTTGATAAAGAGAAATCCAGAAATGCTGCATTCAGGTCCCATGGGAAATGTCACAATTGCAACACCCACAAGGCAATGGGAGACATGTAGATCAAATTTAATCCGATATCTTAAAGTAAATTAGTCTTGAACTTCTAGTCAATGTCGTGAATGTATTCAAAAGCATTCATTTTCGTTTTTTGAAGGGAATGTAACACTGTTTATTATAAAACAATTGATTTCCATTTAAATACAATGTTAATATCAACGGCATAGTTCAGATTATACATCATTACATGAACACTGGGTAACATGTCATTTCTAGAGATATTATACAACCAACGACCCTGAATAACACTGTATAACCTACAACGAGCATCGTGTATCCCATTATCCCCATGGTCCTTGAATGCAGCACACACTATGAACGTTCTTCTTTTTTTTTAAACACGCCCCCACGTGGTGCATACATGTTTTTTTTCCCGGGATAACTGGGTCAGCGCGGGCCTCACGTGTACCCGCGGCGAGACGTCACACAATCTGACGGATGGAATTATGCAACGGCTACGTCACGGCGCCTCTCAGCCAATCAGAGACGACGTAAGGGGAGCGTAAACACAGGTGCACATGGCTAGGCTGCTAGGTCCATGTGAGGACAGAGGACTGCAGTGCTGACCCAGTAATAACAACACAATACTAGCAATAACCTTTATATACTACAAGTACCTTATTTCATATTTAACATAATTAATCTTTAAACAGAGACTTGTAAATGTAATACAAGCCGGTTTTACATTTTAATTTACCGTAATAACCACATATGACCCATTTTAAAGCCCCATTTCCATTTAAATGTGAATTAAATCCCACTTACCAGCTTTGGTCGACTCCATATCCTTTATTTTGTCTATTTTCTGGGGGGTTTTCCTCCTCCTGTGCTACCTCAGTGCTGAAGCCGTGTTTTCTGTGTTTGTGTTCAGCAACTGGGAAGTCGCTGATTTATCCCGGTGGAAAAAAATCGCTATAACATTGAAATGAACCACACCTAAACCTGGCAATTAAAATAAACAATGTGAAATAAATACCCCGTCAGTGACAGACTCGATATTAGAAATCTGAGTTTGAAACGACAGCAAAATGGCCGGTCTCTCGTCCTGGATGCTGTTTTTTTGCTAAAATCCTGCAGGAAATAAAACCGCAGCTCGAGATTTCTCTGTGTTTGTCGGGTTTAAATGGAGGTATTCCGCATCCCATTGACAGAAACAGGCTGAATGCAGAGAAGCAGCTCGGCTCCTGGTTGTTCAGAGGCTGTTTCTGGTCTGGTGTGAAGCCATGTGACCCAGAAACAGCCTCACATCCCGGCTCCTCCCCTCAAAGTAACCCACTGACACACTTTCTGAACCGGCACCGGATCATGTTATATATCCCGTTATATAGCCGGTAAAACCTCTAATTATACATCCATGTGTAATTAGAGGTAGAGGAGGGAGGAGTACTCAGATCTGGTGCTTTAGTAAAAGTAGAAGTACTCAGATCTTGTAATTTAGTAAAAGTAGGTCAGATCTTGTAGTGAAAGTAGAAGTACTCAGATCTTGTAGTGAAAGTAGAAGTACTCAGATCTTGTCATTTAAAGTAAAAGTAGCAGTTGACCAATCACAACAGAGCCGGCCAGCTAACCAATCATTGCCAAAACTAACACATCAGCTGTGTTAATATCCATCCATCCCATCCTTCCATCCATCCATCCATCTTCTCCCGCTTATCCGTGGTCGGGTCGCGGGAGTAGCAGTTCCAGCAGAGAGCCCCAAACTTTCTTTTCCCTGGCCACATCAACCAGCTCTGACTGGGGGATCCCAAGGCGCTCCCAGGCCAGCGAAGAGATATAATCCCTCCACCTGGTCCTAGGTCTACCCCTCGGTCTAATAATCGGACAAATAATACTTTTTAATATTTTCAGACCATAATGTCTCTACTGTTAAAGGGACCCTATTATGCTTTTTTTTTATTAATGTGTCATACCCAGATTCTATTAATATCATCACTGAACGATCAGAACTCGTGACAGGGGAAGCAAACAAAGACAAAAACACGTAGCATTACGGAGCATTCACGGGAGATCGTCTCAATTTAGCTCAGGGATGGGCAACTTTAATGGTGGGGGCCACATAATTGATGTACTGGCCACCAGGGGGCCGCAGATTCACTTGAAACACACACACACACACACACACACACACACACACACACACACACACACATATTCCATGTGTTGTATGTAATTATTAACAAATATACTAAGTTTGACATCTTCATTGACATTTTACCATCTTTCAGGGAACATAAGC
>NW_011364402.1:0-2421 GCF_000735185.1 Notothenia coriiceps | reverse complement strand
CTAGGTCAATCCACTATTTATACCCCTAACCAATGTCTTTCTCATCTACAAACACATTCAAAATGCAAGGCAAATTACCCAAACACAACAAATCAAACAGGCCAACATATTCCATATCTCTGACCACAGAAGCCCCAAACAATAAAATGTTTACACTCTCAAGAAAAGTGCCACCCGTGCCCATGCACTACATGGTGTGCTCCAATTGAGCACAGGTGTTCCCAATGATTGAGCCTCTACTTAAGGCTGCTTCTTTCTGTTGCTCTGTTTGGCCTTCACAACCTTGAAGGAGAGGGTAAGCAGGTTACTTGTATATGACTTCCAATAAATCTGTTTTGAACAAAAGATGACTTGGGTTTTATTTTATCAATGTCCAGCTAAGTTATTAATGTGTTTCCCTCAGTGTGCCTTTTACCATGCCCCTATGCCAATTGTGATGAGGGCTTCTTCTTCACACCTCTAAAATGTGTAAATGTGTAATCTTATCTGACAGTATATTGAAAATAATCTTGGTTTGTTCTGTAGGATTACATGATGGGAAATGTCCACACTTTTTTTTAGACATTTCACAGATGAAACACCCAATAGATGTACAATATGTGCAGATTATTAATAAAGATATTAAGGCTGAGACGTTTGATTTCTTTGGAAGATTGAAATGTGCTTAGAGGAAGTACACAGGGTTTGTAAACAGTATACTGGATCTTTAAATTAATAAAGGGAAACATACTTTCAGCTGCCTATTGTAAACCAAATATCAGGAGAGTAATGTGTTCCTAAACCACACATACAATCACACTTTGTCATAGTGCAGTTAGCAGTGAATGCAATTATAGTCAAATGAAAGCTAAGTAAAGTTCATGAGCTTTATTTTTGATGTATTGAAAGCGAAAGTAGATTTATCTTGGCGAGGGGGGTTACCCGGCCGTGTGCAGTCTGTGAGCACAGGACGAATTTCAGGACACTGTGTATTTACCTTGCTCTGCTGTGTCTGCTGTGTGTCCTGTGGTCGTGCATGGTCCATTTCTGTCTGTCGTGGATTGATCTGTATGAATGACACGCCAAATGTCATTCTCTGTAGAAGGTCCGATAAACCAGGAAGCGCGTCTTACCTATCACATACTGATCTCTTCGTTACATCTGGAAAGTGAAATATTTACATTTTTCTTTCCCTTCGAGGTTTATTAGCCTGTCTCACCTTGTTGACAAGTTGGAAAGCTTTACCTTGTAGTTGAAAATCTCACATTGTTGTCAAACGAGCTGCAGTGTCTCTGGCTTCCGCTGGAAAGTAACGCAACATGTGTTTTACTTCCTTTTACTCCAGCCACCAATCAGATTCAGACTACAGTCATAAAAGGCATTATCAAAAACGAAACTTCGATGAAGCGTAGCTCCTGGGCACACGCAGGCGCAGTCTTACATTCTGTCTGTTAAAACCATGGTTAAAACCTGGTTAAAACCTATGATGGACACCTAAAGCAGGGGTGGAAATACTACTCAGATCAGATGTTTTACTTAAAGGGGACCTATCATGCAAAATGCACTTTGAGAAGGTCCTCGCCGCGGAACCCGGAATGGGGCGGGGTCGGATAAAAGGCGGGGTTTGATGTCCGACCCCGCCTTGTGAGTCCACATTACACATCAGTAGATGACGGTAATGCGCCCGGAGCTGGGCGGCCCGGAGGCATCAAAGCAAAGAGACGACGACCCCACAACTGACTCTTCATACAGTAAAGGCCCACCAGTCCTGTTGGGGACAGAAGCGGACTCAAACACAGGAAAATATGGTGAATAGACTGTTTGAATCTAGAACACACCATGGAGATTTTAAAAATAATTTTCTAAATGTGTCTATCTGTCAGCTTTCACAGGTATTGGACAGCAGAGGAAGCCCAGATGAACGCCTTGCCTATGTAAACAACCAGATCCTTACACGCGCTGACTTTGGGACGACCACAGGATGTTGAAGGGATGGTAAGTATGGAAATAATGCATAGACAAAGTGTTGTTATTTTATCAGTACAAATGTAGGCAATGTTGCCATTTTCCTCTTATTTTACAGATCCTAAACAGCTGCCTCAAGGTCATAGAGAAGCTGGCCAATGACCAGGTAGTGAAGTTGCATACCTTTTCCAATATAAATGTATCCCCTTCTGTTTATAATCTTTTCTGGACTGAAATAACAACTGTCTTACAGGGCATCAAAGTGTTCTCGGCAAACAGCTATGTCGTTCACACTTGGTTTATACCTATGTTGCAGAATCCTGAACAGCCTCTCCCGGTACTTATGCGTATTATCATTATTATATTTTCCGGAATCATATGAGAATCACTGAATGTAAACTATTCATTTTACCATCTCTCACAAGGATAAAGCAGACGATTTCCGGTGGATTCTGGTTCCTGTGTGGCGCCCAGGGG
>NW_011364401.1:0-4203 GCF_000735185.1 Notothenia coriiceps | reverse complement strand
TTCAGAGCGTGTTTTTACAGACAGAGAGATCGAAATACCGTTTCCCACAATCCCAAATACAAAAACAAATAACAATCTAACAGTTTAGTAAAAGGCAATCAGAGTATAAGACTATATGTTTTAAATGATGATGACAGGCTCACCTCTCTCGAAGGAGTTCTTGATGTCGTTCACCTCGACCTGGGACCCCGACACCCGGAATATTCCCTGATGCTGCAGACCTGAGGGAACAAAGACAAGTATATCATGTTATTTATTCTATTTTCTTATTTATTTGTACTGATCACAGGGCTTTCAGGGTTCATCTGATTGCATTTTGCTAATTATTTCTCTAAGATATAATTCCATTGACTTGTATATAGACTCTTCTTGCACTATTTGTATTTACTTGCACATCTCAAAACATTCTCTTGCACTAATTTATCTGTTTTCTTTGTTCTAAGTCCCATAGTATATTCATGTTGACTTCAGTTTTCCATTGCCACGTCTACACTGTAGCTAATGTGCACAGTGCCTTGAATCTTCAACAAATTACTTTTAAGAACGTTTTAATACCAATTAAACTTCAATGTAATAGCTGTTTTACAACCATCACGACAATTATATAATGTTTATTAAATAGCACCTTTTAGAAACATACATTACAAAGAGTTTCCACGAAGAAAAATAAAGAATCCAATATAATTGCAAAAAACGAGGAAAAAACTCAATTACATTTTAAAATAATTGTAAAAGTGAATTTAAAAAAGTGTGTTCTTAATAATAATGAATAATGTCCAAGGTATGAAAGTGTGGAACTAACCACAAGTTAAAATAACACATCAATAGTCTCAATAATCCCATGGTATTAAAGGGACAGTGAACGCACCGTGCAGGTTGATGTAACGGATGCAGCTCTCCACAAGCAAGGGTATGGCTTTAGTTGAATCCTGAAAACACACCAACAACAACAACAACAACAGTTAGTTATTGTTTACACTTCAATTGTTTATTTTAGTTCTGATGTTCTTATCGACTCTTGTTTCTGACATGTTCTATCCTAAATGACTGAGACACGCCCCTCTTTCCCTGCACACGTTAAATAATCGACGACATTTATTTTCCTTAAAGTTTGAAATGCTTTGACTTCCTAGAAAGATTTACATTTTGAATTGTTTATTTCTAGTGTAGTCTTCAATGCCTTGTCTTTTTATGCTGCTGCAACGCAAACATTTCCCAAATAAGGATCAATAAAGTATATATTATTAATCCCTCTATAAGTACGCACGTCTCATCTCACGCCCTCTTGTGGGGGTTTTTCACAGTATTGATGTATAACACGTCTAATATGTCTCATATAATTAGGGTTGGGTATCGTTTGGATCTTAACGATTCCGGTTCTGACTCCGGTTCTGCTTTTCAATTCCGGTTCTTTTCGGTTCTCGATTCCGGTTCTTTGAGAGGGTAAAAAGAAGTCCCATGCCAATTTCACTGGGAGAAAAATATATTTATGAAAACATTAAGTGAAATCTGTATTCCTATTTACAAATCACTTCATACTGTTTAATTTTGTTGCGGTTATTGAATACAATTATATAAAAATAATCTCTGCATTGTTTAGTTAGTTCTAAGTGGTGCAGTTTGAGAATGTACAATTGTCTCCTCTGATGTTACACTGCAACCTGCCTGTGAGACAGAGTCCAACCATACAGTCTGTGTCCAACACATGTCCTGCAATACACATGCTTCATTTCAATAATGTACTTTCTATACCCTGCTTCATAAACAATACTGACATCCCTGTGCTCCTCCGAGTCCGTCTCACAGTCCGGGGATGTGAGGACAGCGCGAGGACACAGACAGGGAGGCTGGTTCACTTCATAAAAAGAAATGGCCGTCAATATTAACAACATATTAGCTAAAACACGTAATAACCTTCATTACGTGTTAGAGAAAGAACATAAGAAAGGTTGACAAAGATGAGGCTGTTAAACGGGCAGCGGAGCCGCTGTGTGGAGAGAGAGAGAGAGAGAGAGAGAGAGAGAGAGAGAGAGAGAGACTGACTGACTGACTGAGTGAGTGAGCGAGCTGGAACCGGATTTTGGTACCAACCCTAGTGACGACTGAAATGGAGATCTTTAAACTGCATCCATCTGTAATCAAACCCACATAACACACTCGCTACTGTATAATGTCACATGATTATTGTCAGTGTATGTGTGTAGTACTAATTTCTTTCTCACGTCCTTGGCACTCACTAAAAGTGCAGTTTGGATGGATATGTATCAGGATGGATATGTATCACTAAAAAGTAGAGAAATAATCTGGCAAACTATGTTGATGTATTAAAAAGGTGTTTGACAGGGTTGTCTTTAGGTCGCCTCATTGCTTTGGAGAGAAGCACACTCATACTACAGCCCATTTGAAATGTAAATACATAAAGTTTTTCATCCATGGGTTAAGGCAAATATACCAACGTAAAACTATGAAGAAAGAGCAAGGTGAGGAAGAAACAGACTGAAAGCCAATAAGTGACAGAAATAGAAAAGTAAAAAAATCTAGAGAAATGATTTTCTAAAGAGATCATTGGACTCTCTGAAGTGTTGTTGTGAGGTAGCAAGAGGAAAGAGGACTCACCAGGCCAGCTATGGGTGTTGGAAGTCTGTTAATTTTCTTTACCAGGCCGGGTTTAATGGAGCTCAGCAACCTAACAAAAGACACAAAGGGAAGAAACATCACAAGCTGAATTTAATAATAATAATTAAAAAAAAATGTTTGTTGTTCTTTGTAATATTTGAAATGAAACTCTGCAAAGTAAGTTCAAACCCAGTTCACACAGAACAAAATAACTGCAGGTCAAAGAGATAAAGAGTGTGTGAAGCTGTGTGTTTGTCTTTAGAGTAAAGAGGGGGAACAAAAGGGGGAGAGAGAAACGTTGTCTGAGGGTCCCATGGTGGCGTTGGCCCAAGGTTTATAACGACTGAGATACTAAATCACAGCGGAGAATCGGTGAGTCTCCTTCCCCCGCTGGGAGCTGTTAAATAGTTCCTGTGCTCTTGGGAACATGGGAGAGAGCTTTGTCCTTCTGCTGTCAAATCTCATTGCAAGACAGTTTTGTTACAGTATATTTCTACAACCTTGGACAGCATGTCAGTCAGGAACAAGCCACAGTTCCCCCCCTCTTCGCTCCCTCTCTGTCTCCAGTTTCTCTCTTTTGTGTGTGTTCTCATCAGAGGAAGCACTGTAATGATTCTGCACTGTAAACTAAAAACCCACTCTGGGATAATCTTACAGTGTCAGCGGTCCTGTGATGTGGATGGCATTCCAGCAGGTATTTTGTGATGAACTGTTGTGATTTACCTTTTAGTGAACTCTCTTTCTCTCAGACTTCCTGCTGTACTGTATGCTTCCCAGAATAACTCTCAACAACCCCAAGAGAAGGGTGTTCTCAGTGCTGCATACAATATGTGTAGGTGGGGAGAGTGGGCAATGCGAACAGTGGAGACAATATTTCAACTCTTGAAAGACATTATCAGAATAATGTTGCAGTCTGCTTTATTCTTTTATATTTAGCCTCCATAGAGGATTTCACCCTCTAGGTCACATGTGTCAAACTCAAGGCCCGGGGGCCAAATCAGGCCCGTGGTGGATTTCATTTTGGCGCGCAGGATAATTTCTAATTACTATTAGATCTGGCCCGCCGGTATATTGCGCGCACACCTTCACTCCATCCTGAGGATTTCCTCCGCTCAGAGCCTGAGCCCAAACATTGATGACCTTGCACCCAAGATGAGATGCCAAGTATCTGCTTGAACTAGCATCACAGAGCAGCACACTGAGTTTAATGGATGTTTCCTTCTGCACTTTCTTTCTCACGACAACAGGGCATGTTTGGTTTGTTCTTTGAGGGAAATAGTTTTTTTGAAGCTGTTGTTGGCCTGTGGGAAAATGTGATCATAAGAAATGACTCTGGAAAAGCTGCAGATAGAGCCATAAGAAATGAATGCACTGATTATTTAATGTTTAATGTTGTTTTTATAGGCAATAATTTAAGCTTTGTTAGTTCCAGGTTTAATATGTGCAATAAGTTCATTTCAATAAGTTCTGCAATAAACATTGAACCAGTCCGGCCCTCCACTAGTACCCATTTTCTTTATTTTGGCCCACTGTGTATTTGAGTTTGACACACCATGGTTTTCATATGTGAAATTCTGTCACATGACT
>NW_011364400.1:0-1437 GCF_000735185.1 Notothenia coriiceps | reverse complement strand
AACATTGAGTGCCGGGTGTATAATGAGGAGGGGACAGCTAAATATTTTTTTACCGATCTGCTACTGGCCCGGCCCGTCTGTCAAATTTAAAACTCATAGTGTCCCCCGAGCCAAAAAGTTTGCCCACCCCTGAGTTAGGTGGTCCGCGAGTGTTTTTTGTATTGGTTAAGTGGTCCTTGGTATGAAAAAGTTTGAGAAACACTGAGTTAGGTGCACGTTCACGTGAAAGGGGCGGGGTTAGCAATATTTGACCAATCACAAACATGGAGAAGCGTACTGACAGCGCAGCGTCATACGTCCTGAATGAAAAGTCAACTATAATATCAGACAAATATGACGTCGTTAAACTTTAAACATCCATGACTTAAACACTTTATCCAGGATCAAAGCCACATAGCTGCACCTGCAAGGTGAATACAGCTGGTAACAGAACAAGTGTTTGAATGCGTACATTAACAGGTTTATGATATCACTGCCCCGTCTAAGACACCATCTGACTTTGATTACATTTGACTCGAGTGTTTCCTCAACTTAATGTGTTGCTTAAAATAATACTTCTGCATACAGTATGTGACACTGTGAGTGTTGCACGGCCAGATACGGCTCAGCTGACTCAGATAAGGAAATATATGATACATTATGATGTGATATGATGTGATATGAGGGTTAGGGTTATTTGAATGTAAACGATGTGTTTGTGTCTGCAGGAGCCTATGGAGTCGTTCTGAAGTGCCGACACAAGGTAAGACCTCACACATTATCACTTTCTGTTATTTGCATATGGGCCTTTTCATTTGTGTTTTGCAGCTGTTTTGGTCTGGACGTTGCGGTGCGGTTGCTCAGTTCTGTCAACCAATTCTTCATTTAAATAAAGATGCAGATTGCACCGGGCTACAGAGCTTTACGTTGTCCCTGTAATATATCAGTTTGATGTTAGCATGGAGCATCAGGGAGTCAGAGAGCTACAGCTGATGAAGTGTGTGTGTGTGTGTGTGTCAGTGTGTGTGTGTGTGTATTCAGGACGTTGGTCTTGCTTCAGCTCCTCCCTCTCTTAATTACCAATCCTTCCTGCATCATTATGAGATGATCAGTTAAAGGCTTTCTGCCCACGCTCATCAGCAGGACACTTCCAACAGGAGCTCTGCATGTGTCGGGGGAACTCTATACCCATAAACACACACTTTACATTAAACAATTTAATTCAAGCAAACTGAAAATATACGCACATGAGAACACACAAGATGCTGTGAGGCAGACGAGAGAAGAGAAACAATGAAAACACAGTTTAATAAAACGATTATCAAACAGGAGCAAAAGCTCTCACACCATCGTACCGCCATGAAGATACGCTCTAAAGGGCTACCACACACACACACACACACACACACACACACACACACACACACACACACACACACACACACACACACACACACA
>NW_011364399.1:0-2652 GCF_000735185.1 Notothenia coriiceps | reverse complement strand
CCCTCTCCCTCTCTCTCTCTCTCCCCCTCTCTCTCCCTCCCTCTCCCTCTCTCTCTCTATCTCTCTCCCTCTCCCTCTCTCTCTCTCCTGACAGCCTGTCAGTATCTCATGCAGCTCGCTGATCCAGTAACGAATGACCCGACAGTGAAGAATAAACATATTTAAAACTAGTGTAGCTTGTTCCAGAGGTAGATCAAATAGCTAAGTGTGTTAGGTCTAACTCTTAGTGTGAAGCCATGTTGGCGAGCTTGTTTTGCCGCGCACAGAGAAAAGTGCCATGTATTTTACGTCTCTCGAGATCGGCAGAGAGTGAGTATCGGCCGATACCGATCGGAGCATCCCTAATAATTATGATGGAAATTAATAAGTAATAACAGATATTAATAAACAACATTTTCCAACCATACATCGGCCAATTCATCATAAGCTAAATGCACATATAGTCCCTTAAAAAGATCGATGTACACGTTGGTCAAGGTTGTCTATACAGGGTGTGTGAAGCAGAAATCCTGTCAGTCTTTAAAAACCTGGAAAAGTCATGGAAATTCAAAAAGCTAATTCCAGGGCTGGAAAAGTTTTGGAAAACAATATTTTTCCCAAAGTTTTGGAAAAGTCATGGAAATGTAACTAAAGTTGCATCAAATATAATTTATTTTTAGCTAATCGCCAAAATAGTAATACTATAATGATAACACATACTGTATCGTAATGAAACGTAAAATGGTATTTAACTGAGGAGGTGTTTTGCTGGTGAGAGATTTTAGTAGAAGCTAGTAAGCCAACTATTTGATTTGTTTTAGATACCCAACATGTTTCATATGCAGACCTTATTTTCCTGTTCCATGTTAAAATAAACCATTTTCAGTGGCACCGCTGAGAAAGAGTATTTCTTTGGTCATGGAAACTTAGGTAAAGGTCCTGGAAAAATCATTGGTGAAAAAGTGTATGAACTCTGTCTATAGAAAATCTGTTTTCTGCTTGTAGTTTGTTTTTCAATAACAAATGTATTTCTTTAAGAAAAAAAAAAAAAAAGTTAATAATTGAGTTTTTGGGAGAAGGGGCGGGATTAAATAAACTTCTTCTCACCCCTTGTCGGATGTGTAATGAAGTAGATTATTTGTTTGTATATAATTTAGAAGCAGTATATATCAATTTGACACTGCTTACTTTGTATTGTGTAATAATTCTCATGTTAAATTTCATTTTTTTTACACATTTGAAATAAATCAAACTTCGCGCCGTTAAGCTGTGCAGATGTGTACCCTACGTGCACGTATGAAGTCCTAATATTCTCCATGTTTGATGTCTTAATTCTCCAGATGAACGAGGAGATGCTGTGTCAGGAGTTTGGCCGCTATGGCCCGCTGGCCAGTGTGAAGATCATGTGGCCGAGGACGGACGAGGAGAGGGCTCGGGAGAGGAACTGTGGCTTTGTGGCTTTCATGAACAGGAGGGATGCCGAGCGAGCGCTCAAGAACCTCAATGGTGAGCGCAAACATTTACTTAATGGAAAAATAACCACGAGAATCAGAAAACAAGTTCATATCTGGGATGAAAGATGGGGAAATTGGTCGATTGTAGCGTACAAAACCATTTATAGTAACCAGATGGGAGTATTAATGTTGCATCGATTATGTGTAAGCTATATCTTTGAAGTTAATTCCTGATTTGTTGATTTTGTAGTTATGCCTTGTACTCAAATCCTTTCATAAATTGCAAAAAATAAGAACCTACAGGGCACAAAGCCGTATTCCTTTTATAGTAAATATACAATACAGCTTTACACTTTGAAACCTCCAGACCAAAGTGCTGTACATAGAAAGAAATAAAATGCTCTTGGCGTGTGCCCTCAAACCAAAATGCAGACTTCCCTGTAAAATGTTAAAGTGATATTTATGTTCCTCAACAACTGTATGATTACTTAAAACATATGAAAATGGTATTTGTGGGGGAAACGTCTGTGTAGCAATGCAGTCACCGACTCAAAAGGAGACACGGGGAGAGCTGGAGCTTTGATGGGTTTCTTTGGAGCCTCGGCCGTAGAATTCACAAAGCGAGGAGTCACAGGTCTGACTTCACGGTAGAGTTGCCACGTCAATTCTGAAGCGCCTGTCTCAGGGGGGTCAAACTCAATTTCATCGCGGGCCACATTGGAATTATGGTTGCACTCAAAGGGCCTGTTGTAACTTTAAGACTATATAAATGTTTAATATATATAAAATGATGTATTATATTACATTATTGCCTCTGCATTGGATTATTATTGGATAGGGTAATAACTTCATAATTAACTACGTCTGAAAGCAGAAGTAATAATAATTGCAAGTCTCTTGGGTGAGAATGTCACAAATTGATTTAAAAAGAAAAGACAAATTCTCGAAAAAAAGTGAAATTTGGGGGGGGAAAGTAACATTTTTAAGAAAAGCAACGTTTTGAAAAAAACATCTTATTCTGAGAAAAAGTCAAATTCTAAGAAAAAAAGTCAAATTTGAGATGCATTGTGGGAGATGTAGTTTATGGACAACGTGCTTCTTTAAATTGGCCTGTATCCGTATAATAAACATATTATATTCTTTGCAAGCTCTTGTGGGGCCACAGAAAATGAAGTCACGGGCCGGATTTGGCCCCCGGGCCTTGAGTTTGAGACCCCTG
>NW_011364398.1:0-1614 GCF_000735185.1 Notothenia coriiceps | reverse complement strand
AGCAGGAGAGGACTCTTTAAAGTAGAGACACTACATACTGATATACACCTGAACATCAGCAGGAGAGGACTCTTTAAAGTAGAGACACTACATACTGATATACACCTGAACATCAGCAGGAGAGGACTCTTTAAAGTAGAGACACTACATACTGATATACACCTGAACATCAGCAGGAGAGGACTCTTTAAAGTAGAGACACTACATACTGATATACACCTGAACATCAGCAGGAGAGGACTCTTTAAAGTAGAGACACTACATACTGATATACACCTGAACATCAGCAGGAGAGGACTCTTTAAAGTAAAGGCACTACATGCTGATATGAGTGTAATAGGGTCCATTTGCAAAAACTGTCGAAACTTTCTAATGGAGACAAAGCGTTGATTGAGGTCATAGCTTCAGGGTCATAAAGTTAATAGTGTTTGTTGAAAGGGTGGGTCAGTCATATTCTTTATCTTTGACATCGTCCTCTGTTTTTTACAAACTTTTTACACACACGTTCACAAGCACTAAGTTTCTCCATAAATACTGTTTGCTTTATTTAAAGAGCAACACCTCTGGATTCATTCAACATGTTATGGACGATGATAAAAGGACTTTAAAGCTGAACTATGAGTCTGTGTTGAGATTTTTCTAAATAAAAGTCGAGATAAAGTCAGAACACGTGAGACACTACAGACAATGATATTGTTTTTTGATTCCATAACATCTTATTTTCACACATTTGCTTCACTAACTTTTGCATCTGCAGATTTCTCTAGAATTTACCAACGCCAGCATACCCTAATGCCACATTAGCATATTTAAACATAACATTTCAGAAAACTTGTAATGCAAAAATTAATTGTCTTAATGTCGGTAATCAACTGAGGAGGTTTAATGGTGATGTCTATTAGTTAAAGGTGTTTCCCTCTTTATCCCAACCCTAATTTATAGAAACTTTTATACCTAAAAACTGGAGGAAACAGATCATTTTATGGCCGTTTGTAGTATTTTATGATTTATTCGGTGACAGAAATCCCCAAATCCCTCAATATCCAAAAACCTTTGACTATATAATATACAACAAAATAAAACAAAACTTCTCTCTCATGCGTATTCCGTTAAGACCCTTTAGGCACTCCTGCCTAAACCTAACCAATCAGAGTAGGGGCGGGTCTTCGAGGAATACGCTTGGGGAACAAAATCAAGCTTTTTCACTGTTCACGTAAAGGCCGGTGGATTTATGGCAGGCAGAGAACCAACGATCAAAAGAACGGCTCTCACCAAGTACGACTCGGTTCCCTTTGTTCGTACCAAAGAGCCGTTCAAAAGAATCGTTCGTAACATCACTATCTTGAACCGGTTTCTGTGTTTTCCTTTTACAGTCTCCCTGTGTGTCGGGCCATCTGTAGTTCGTACAGCGCCCCCAGTTAACACACCAGCCCGAGTTACCACAGCAGCCCCACCAGCCCCAGTTACCACACCAGCCCCAACAGCCCCACGTTACCACACCAGTTACCACACCAGCCCCAGTTACCACAGCAGCCCACACACCAGCTCCAGTTACCACAGCAGCCCACCAGCCCACGTTACCACAGCAGCCAGCCGGGATTACCATCGGCTCCA
>NW_011364397.1:0-3140 GCF_000735185.1 Notothenia coriiceps | reverse complement strand
TCCTGCCTACCAGAACCAGTCAAGTAAACGTTTTTCCCGATTTGTGGTGTGATATGTTAGGTACTTTTTTCATGGCTTTAAAAGGGTGTTTTTAAGGTTCAAGGTTTTTATTTGTCATACGAACATAGCTACAGTGTAGCTAATCTTAGGTCACAGGCTCCTTCAACAGTGCAACACAATAAAACAGGTATACAGAAACATATAGTGCAAGTAAATCGTAAATACAAAAAGAAAAATAGTTAAAAATAGTGCAATAAGAGTCTATATGCAAGTTATTGGAATATGATATAGATAAATAGATAAATCATTTCTAAATAGCAGCCAGATGAATGTTATGGATGTTGTTTCAACAGTTCAGGTGTTTAACAGTCTTATTGCCTGCGGGATGAAGCTGTCTCTGGATCTGGTTGTTTTTGTCCGGATGCTGACAGAACAGTTTGTGGCTGGGGTGATGGGGGTCTTTTATAACGCGGAGGGATTTCTTCCTGAGCCGCTGGGAGTAAAGGTCCTCCATGGATGGCAGCTCCGTCCTGGTGATGTTCTGTGCAGTTTTCACCACCCTCTGTAAAGCCTTACGATTGAGGGCGGTGCAGCTGCCGTACCAGGCCGTGATGCAGCCAGTCAGGATACTCTCTATGGTGCACCTGTAGAAGTTGCAGAGTGTCCTGGAGTCCATGTTAAACCTCCTCAGCCTGCGGAGGAAGAAGAGCCGCTGTCGAGCTTTTTTGGTGATGGTGTGAAGAGTCCATGTCAGGTCCTCAGTGATGTGGACACCGAGGAACCTGAAGCTGCTGACTCTCTCCACTGTAGTCCCATTGATGGCGACTAGTTGATTAGTAACCTTAAAAAAGATTGAATCTGGCTTTTTTATAAAGAATTTATACCTTTTCCCTCCACTTTGTGTGGAAAGCTCAGTAAAACTGGGTTTAAATGAAAACCCATCGTAAACCGACAATGCTGGCTTGAATTGACCTGGCTGTGAATGGCTGACTCATATCAGTAGTCAGGGTCCTTTTTTCAAATGAATTTTATAATACAAGCTGCTTAGCAAGCAGGGAAAATGGTTGGCAAACTACGCTGGCCCACATATCCAGGATGATTTATTCGTCCCCATAAGTCATTGTTTTGTCTGGATCCATTAATAAAATGCTTGTGAATGGTATAATGGAAAATGACTTGAGTAGATGCTGTCATGCCTCTATTGGAATGCAAAAGCCTTTTCAAACAGGTCAACTTTGAAGTCAGAATGCTGTATGAGGATTATTTATTAATACATGCATTAATAAATGATAAATCAATTTCACATTGCTCCGCTGGAGTTTAAGTAGGGCTTTTTTTTTCAGTGACTGCACCCCTGAAGGTTAAGAGAGTTTCTCTGTGGAAACCCTGCCCCATCCAATTTGTTACTTGACACTTTCCTAAAAAAGGAGGTTCCTAATTGCAGGCCACATTTATGTTTTAACCTCTCTATCATTGTCGTTTTATTGATCATTTTTGACAGCAGTGTTTTGTGTGCCTGTGTGCTGTGTGTGTTTGCAAGTGTGCATTTGGGCTGTAAGTGCCTGTGAATGACTAGTAATTAGCCTCCTGCTCTGGTATATGGCTTTTTAACACATGCTTCTATATATATCATGCTATCAGGCTGCCTCCCTGCCACTTTCTCTTTCCATTTTAATTCCTCCTTCTCTGTTATCCTCCCCTCTGGCCTCCACAGCCCTGTGTTGTTTTTTCAAACAAGTGCTTTTTCTGTCCTCGCTTTATCTTTTTCTTCTTCCCTGAAATTATGCTTTAGTGGCCTGTCATTGGCATGAGGTCCTTGCCGGACCAAAATCATAAACTTGTTACATATTTTCTTTTCTTGTTTGTGTAAGGCACAACTTATTGGCAGCTGGTTTTTATGGCATTCAATATCTGTGTGTGTGTGTCTGTCTGTGTCCGTTTGCGCCTACCTAGCCAACTGAGACAGTAAAAAGTAATGCAAAGATCATGTGTAAAAAACCTGATATCAAGGCATTTCACCACACACTTAACGCACATGCACATTATAAACTAGTGATAAGCTGTATGTGATGACTAAACATAAAACAGAATGAATTAAGGGGAGAAGTCTTGATTTGCTTTGCTAGC
Source organism: Notothenia coriiceps (assembly GCF_000735185.1). Lineage (NCBI taxonomy): Eukaryota > Metazoa > Chordata > Actinopteri > Perciformes > Nototheniidae > Notothenia > Notothenia coriiceps. The sequence goes on along the minus strand of NW_011364397.1, from coordinate 1,013 downwards.
TAATGTTTAAAACATTTATTTATGCTGCATGCTCAAAGGTGAAGGAGTGCATTAAAGTGGCCTCACCCATCATGCACATAAAAACACACACACACACACACACACACACACACACACACACACACACACACACACACACACACACACACACACACACACACACACACACACACAGTGTTTTAGCAGTGATAGAAAGGGCATGTCCTAAGGAGGTCAGGGGTGTGTCTGTGGTCAGAGTGACAGTATAAGACACACGCAGGTACATTGAATTCTCCATTCAGCGACACTAGACTAGAGTTTTGTTTCACTTATCTGACTTCTTCAGATGCATTTTAGTTGTAACTTTCTCACAGTTAGAGCTGTAAGATTTTATTTTTAATAGTAATTTTGTAGTTTTAAAAATCTTGTAGTCATTTTTAAGTTACTTGTTCAAGTACCAAGTACGACCTTTATCAAGTGTAAGGGTTGAGGTTAGGATCAGTAGGAAAGTTATATTTTAGTTTACTGACTCAGCATTTGTAGCAGCTTACACAGCATCTTCACTGAGTTGCCACGGAAACAGTGTCAATCAGCTGCAAGTCTGGGGTAAGTGTGCTGCTGTGTCTTTCTCCTCTTTATCAAATACTCTCATATTATCCTGCATTCCCACTGCCTGTATCTGTCATAGCCAAAATGTCTTCCATTGTTAGTGTCTTCCTCCTTTACTTTCCACTTTCTCATCTTTTTTCTGTACTTCTTTTTGTCATCATAATGCTGTAAATCAGTTTTATTTAGTGTATTAGTCTATTATGTTTTGGTTGACATAATCTAAACTGGGTATATGATTTTGCTTTGATCAGTGGCTGTTTTACAAGCCTGTATGTGTCCAAACAATCTCTACATTTCCTGTGTGTGTGTGTGTGTGTGTGCGCGCGCGTGTGTGCGCGCGTGCGTGTTCTAATGAAAGTATGCATGCATGTGCTCATGTGTGGAGTTTAATCTCTGTAGCAGGTGTGATCTTTCCATTAACCCGG
>NW_011364396.1:0-2109 GCF_000735185.1 Notothenia coriiceps | reverse complement strand
TCGCCTTCTTGCCAGGCTGAAACTGTGTGTGTGTGTGTGTGTGTGTGTGTGTGTGTGTGTGTGTGTGTGTGTGTGTGTGTCACACACAAAGAACAAATGAGACTTAGTGAGTGTGATACAGAAATTCAAAATAGTCACATGACTCATGCAAGACTGCACTACTTTGGCTCCAGTGCATCTCCTTTGTCTCAGTCTGTAGTCAACACTTTTTAGTAGGGTTGTTTTGATATTCATTATAAATTGACAATGATTAAGAGTAAGCTTTCAAATTATTATATTTTTTTCACTGCCATTGCCTACTTGCATGAATCAGAAAAAAATTTGATCAGAAAAAAATGGAATCACAGTGTAGTTAACTGCCTGGAACTCAAGGACAACTCAGTGTAGTTTCTTTTTAGGCTGCTGCTCAAAGACATCACGATGTAGTTTACTGTTAGCGGGCAGTTCAAAGACAACAAAACGTAGTTTACCGTTAGCCTGTAGCCTAAAAACAAAAGTGTAGTTTACCGTTAGCATGAAGCTGAAAGACAACTATAGTGTAATTAATTGTTAGTCTGCAGCTCAAAGACAACACAATGTAGCCTTCTTTTTACCTGCAGCTCAACGAAAACAAAGTGTAGTTTGCCATTAGCATGGAGCTTAAAAACAACTGTGTGTAGTTTGCTGTTGGTCTGCAGCTAAAAGAGTAGTTTACCGCTAGCCTGCAGCTCAAAGAACACAATGTAGTTTACTTTTAGCATGCAGCTAAAAGACAACACACCTTAGTTTACCGTTGGCCTGCATACACCTTAGCTTACCTTTGACCCACAGTTCAAAGACAACACGTTGTAGCTTACCATTAGCCTACTGCTCAAAGACAACACAGTGTAGTTTACTGTTAGCCTGCAGCTCAAAGACAACACAGTGTAGTTTACTGTTAGCATGCAGCTCAAAGACAACAAAGTGTAGTTTACTGTTAGCCTGCAGCCAGTGTTTTCGCCAGACCAGGGCTGAGAGGGCGGCCACCCCGAGAGCGCTTTGCCCGTTCTAGCTCCGGTTTCCCTTTTCTGCTCCCGCTTTGTTCACACCACACCGGGGCCGGGTTGGTACTGCGTCATTGCCACATCGTTTGCGTCATGACGTAACCGTTTACGTGTCTGCTTCATAAAAGCCAAACCGCGCGGAAATACCTCACATCGACAACAACAACGGCCGATTGTATTGAAGCGCTGTTCGCTTTGGTTATGTTCTTACAAAACGAAATCGAAGGCATGGGAGGACTTTACAAGGATAAAACGAGGACATTTTGTTGTTGTTCAGCAGGTTGATCCCGCCCATGCCCCTGCCCCCGCCTCGACGTAAGAGAGACGTAAGCGGCGCCGCCTCTTAGCTCCGGAATCTTGCTCCGGAACACAGTGTAGTTTACTGTTAGCCTACAGCTCAAAGACAACACAGTGTAGTTTACTGGCAGAATACAGCTAAAAGACAACACAGTGTAGTTTACTGTTAGCCTACAGCCAAAAGACAACAAGGTGTAGTTTACTGTTAGCCTACAGCTCAAAGACAACACAGTGTAGTTTACTGTTAGCCTACAGCTCAAAGACAACACAGTGTAGTTTACTGTTAGCCTACAGCTCAAAGACAACACAGTGTAGCTTACTATTAGCCAGCAGCTCAAATACAACTAATGGGCCCAAGGGCACTGCAATAGTTTTGCACATAAAGGTTATTATTAATGCCTTACTAGTTTGTTTTTTTGTCGCTTTTTTTTCTCTTCCACAAACTACAATATTTCAAACTTAGAAATTTAGTAAAAAAAATAGCATATTACAACATTTGTTTTGCAGCTATCTTTAGCTTTTAGCTACAAACTAACTACTGAGATTGTTATCAGAGGCTTTTAATAGTTCTGACACAGTATGCAAGTGTGTAACAGATACCATGCAGGAACAGATTTCTTTCTAACATCATCACATCAATCTGCAAGAACCTTGCTATATTTAGCACACAATCCAGGACTCTCTGTCCCCAGGGGGAGTGTGTGTGTGTGTGTGTGTGTGTGTGTGTGTGTGTGTGTGTGTGTGTGTGTGTGTGTGTGTGTACTGTATGAGGGGAAGATAGTTATTTACC
>NW_011364395.1:0-1699 GCF_000735185.1 Notothenia coriiceps | reverse complement strand
TGTATATTTTCGGTTGGGTCAAATTATTATGTATCAAGTATTTATCTGACAAAAATCTAGATAGATTGTAAAAATCGCACTGAAATGTATCCATGTATTTTATTCTATCTATGCTTCCTTCAATTATAACAAGATACCCAGTCCCTTGCTAAGGAAGGAAATAATCGCTACAGTCTGTTGAGGCGTTGGCAGTGTTAGGTTTGGCCACCCATAGCTCCTAAGATTTTGGCCAAAATGGCTTTCTCGCGACATATTTTTGTTTACGATGAATTGCTTCTTTTCAGCCACTTTCCCATACAGGCTTTATTCCTGCACAGCTTTGATAGGATTTACTTGTGTATGCTTACAATTCAGGTGGCAGTAGCTCAGTCTGTAGGGACTTGGTTTGGTAACTGGAAGGTGGCCAAAATTACAAGTCCCCGAAATGACCAAAATTAGGGAGTGTGGAGAGGTTTGGAGAGGTCCCAGGTCACCTTCTGGACACTACTGTGGTGCCCTTGAGCAAGACACCGGACCCCCCTGCTCCTCCCAGAGCACTCTACAATATCTGCCTACTGCTTACAGTACTAGGATGGGTTAAATGCAAAGGTCTATTTTCACTGTGTTTGCTATGCTGTTATTACTATTATTTATTATCTGACAAAAATCTAGATGGATTGTTAAGATTGCACTGAAACTGATACCTGTAACTTATTATATCCATGCTTGGACAACAAGATACCCAGTCCCCTGCTAAGGAAAGTATCCCCACACTACTTATGTGCTATGATCTGTTGCTGTTTCCTCACGAATTATGTAACAGTGCTCACTGGCACATCCCAACACTTAGATATTAATTTGTAGCCGATCCCAAGTTTTCACATCTTTCTTTAGGATTTGTTTTTGAGAAAAAAAGATTCTTATTATTCTAATATTGGAGGGCTTAAGTAAACTATTATGACTTTATCTTGGCATTTTGTCTTCTGTCATCAATAAAGATGTCCTTGTATTGAGTATTATTATCTCTTCGTATTTTTCCTGCAGTGTCTGGTGGAGGTCCGTCCAGCATCTCAGTGACCGAGGAGACAGCAGTCAGCATGGTGGTGAGCTGGGTGCCTCCCAACGCTCACGTCCTGCAGTACCGTGTAACTTACACCGCACTGACTGCACCTGAGAGCCAGGACAGCACTGTGAGTGTTCTGTAGCTGCTGCAGAGTTAATTACAGAGCTCAGGGGTCACAGAGAATTCCTCAAACTGCAAATTAACTTTGTCAACGTTTACTTTGAAAGCTTGACTTTGAAAGGTGTGTTTGTTTTCTACAGGTGTTGGTCCCAGGTGATGAGAAACGGGTGGTGCTCAAGTCGTTACAGCCAGACACACGTTACAGCATCCTGGTCACTGCAGAGTACCGCAACAGAGAAGGAGGCAGCGGCTCAGCTCAGGGCAAAACCAGTGAGTCAACACACTGAACTCTACACAGAGCACTCTGAAAACTGAGCTGCTGGAACACTTGTGTGACCTCATCATAACTTGTGGTATATTACATGTGAAATGGTATAACCCTGGTATGGTTATGTAGAAGAACATTATATTTAAGGTAGGTCAAGATTAAGGAACATTGACCAAGTATATACGGAGCCCCTAAAAGGGATATGAAACAAAAAAGAGAGAGAGAAAAAATAAAGTCGGGATAACGGGTTAGTATCTCGTGCGCACGAG
>NW_011364394.1:0-9373 GCF_000735185.1 Notothenia coriiceps | reverse complement strand
CGGCTCCTTATGGGTACTGCAATATTTGAAGAGCTGGAGCGTCGTTCCGGTGCTCTCCGTAAGCACTCTAGTCTAGTCTACACTCCTTTCAGACGAGACATAACCAGGTGAAGACACGTTACGCTCGTGTTGTGTTCAAGGAACCTGTCCTTGGCCAGGAAAAACAGGCACTCGCTTGTTTAATTATTTTGCGATCTAGATTTCTTCTTCTTTTTTGAAGTGAGAAGTTGTCCGTCAGTCGGATGGACTAACGGACGGACTGACGGACGGACCCCCCTCCCCCCCAAAAAACGAAAACTCTTCGGTTCTCCACGAATTACACAAGTCACCCAAAGCAGCGTTAAAAAAGCGGGAGGCGCCGAAAAGCGACTAATTTGCATCACTGAATGTGTTATGGGCTAGACTTAGCATTACACTGTAACATTTCATTTGCCACACCACACTCCTGCTGTGGACATTCCATGATCGAGCAAGCTGGCAAAAATAACAATTTTATTTAAGAGATTGAGCAGTTCAGCTCTCCCCAATGGATAACAATGCATATAAAACAAAAAGCACTATATGAATGTAATGTATTATTGTTATATAATGCCAAGTTTCCTCAGAATGCCTGTTGACTGTAAACAACAACACATAATATAAGGTTGTAATAACAACTCTAGGCAGCAAGCATTTGTATCTGTCCATCTTTACAGGTTTCATTCTCCCCAGTAATTGAACTTGTTCACTGGACAATGATATCAGGAAGCATACCAGAGATGATCATAAGGTGGGGTAGGGAACAATGCATACAAGATGTCAATGTACACACATATACAGTTATGCTTCAGAAAGACTGAAAACTACCAATGTTTTTTTTTGTTTATGTCATACCTACATAAAACCTTGAAGGAAGTCAAAATTAAAAACCGAGCCATTGTCTGAAAATCCACACCTGGCGATTCATAAAAATACATATATCAGATAATTTTACCAGTCTGTCACTATCGATACATTATGTGCTTTTTCCTGCGTGAAAACTGAAACTTTATTATTATTATTATTTACATTATTTTATGACAATCGACAATAACCGGCTGTGAACATTAAGCCTATAATATAGTGCAGCCAGCACATGTTGCAGAGTAGTCAGCATGACCTAAATAGACCACAGTGACAAGACCTTACACAGCAATAAGACTGTTAGTGTCGCACTGTCTCTGTCAATTCAACCACCGCGACCGCCACTAAATTAAACTGAAAGACAGAACACCAAGTCCTAACATCGTTATTAAATAATGTAGACAATAATCGCAAAGACTGAAAGGATGATTCGCCAAATCAACATCCACAGTAGAGTACAGACACTCTTGTCCATATCGTGGGATCACTGAAACGGGGGGAGAGACAGTTTAGCTAGCAGCAATGTAGCTAGAAGCAAGCCGTGTCTACCGGCGTTTCTCTCTATAATGATGGTGACGTTTGGAAACCCGGGGTTAGCAAACGAGTAAAGTAAACCTGCAACAGTTAACAGTAGCATAAACACACCTGACATTATAATATATTCTCCTTTATATTGTATGGAGATGCTACGTTTTCCAGGGGCAGAGTAGCGGTAAATAATGAAACGGGAAGTCTCACCTACACAAAAAGTGGTAGCAAGTTAGTGTTAGCCAACTTTGTTAACGCTGCGTGTTTCACAAGCCGGTGTTTCGTAGTTACTACCGATAAACGGTATAAGGGATCGATGTTTCTCTTAATAACCCAACAACTTCACGCCATCTGCTAATATTTAAAAAATAAGCCACACCGGCTAACAAATACTAAGCTATGGGCTAAGCTAACAAAACTTAGCAATCAAAGTTAGCTAGCCCAGCTGATTCTATCCGTTGAATGTGAAGTGATATGGTGGAGGCAATAATGTAATTAACCCACCACAACGAAAAAGCTAGCTGACGTTACAACAGTCGTCCCCAGCATTTTTTGGATGGGGCTGACCTCCCATCGGCTAAGTTAGCAGTTCATGCTAACTAGCATTTTGTTAACTTCCAATAGGTTACCATATGTACAGATTCCAACGTCCAAACATGGACACATAAGAGTGCATTCTCTTACTTGCAACTATAAATACAATTCTACCAAGTATTGTTTCACTAGGATGCATTTATTTTAAATGGTGTATCAACTTTTACAACCGGTTCATGCTACTTGGCAGCAGCCCGCCCTGAGTTAACGTATTTTGGTTAAAAACTAGTCTGGATATCAAGCTTTTTTTAAAGTTAAAATGTTTAAAAAATGAACACTGCTTGGTGAATTGTATCCAAGTTGTCTGAGTGTGTCTGTCTTATTACAACTGAGTAGAAACTAAGTCATAGTGTAGCAGTTATGGACATTTGCTCATTAGCTAAGTCACATTACATTGTTGGTGGTTTTAATAGATCTGACGTTCTTCCATGCTAAAGTGGACGCACGTACAGATGCTAGGAAAAGCTAGCATTAGTTAGCCGCTAACCGTACAGACAGCTAGCGACTAGCTAGCCACCTTACTGTCGAAACGAACAATCACGTTGTGGGGGGTGTCTTCAAAATGTAAAACATTCCTTACCTCCCACTCGGTACATGTTGGCCGCCATTCTATCGTAACCTTTATCAAAAGCAGTCCCAGGGTATTCCCCGCTCCGGTAGAAAAAGGTCGATGGGGATCTATTTTATTCCTTCATTTATCGTAGACTCCCCCGCCGTGAAACAAAGCCGGCTCCGGACACAACAAGCCGAGATGTGGCGGGTAAAAAGTTGAAAGTTTCCGTTAGTAACGTTCCGGAGGTTATCCCCAAAATATCCAAGTCTTTGTTTTTGGTCCCTCCGACGACCTTCCTCTCCTCTTCCTCACTCACTCATTCACATACAGCTAGCCTGTCTCTTACTCCACTCTTCCTCCCATCCTCCGCTCCCAGCTTCATCCTCCTCTTCTTCACCTCCGCTCAGTTTAGCACACACACAGAAACACACTCACTGGCCCCCTTCGCTCGTGCTCAAATCGTCATCTTCGGAGATTGTCGTCATTCTCCGGAATCAAAATTAACTTTTTCAATGGCCCTGGTTTGATAAACAAGCTCTTTATATAATATGAAATATAAACACACATGAGTTAAGGTGTAAAGTTTTTGTTAATGTTTAAGTGTCATTGGAATCCTAAGGGCTATTTAAATATATTACAAAAGCACAAAAGTAAAAAGAGTTAAGTTGGGAACTTATTTAGAAAAATAGCATCAAGGGAATTGTTAGAATCTTAATTACCATAAGAGTTATGTTAGAGGATTACAGTTATAATATTTTATCACCAACTTCACAATGATTGAGCTGTATGTTGAGCAGTTTTGATATGTATGAGCTGTAAGAGATATTGTTGCTTCTCACTCAGATTGTTAGGTTTTATGTTTAGAGGCCATTCTTTTAAAGCCTAATACTGCAACAACAACAAAAGTGGCCCTTCTTTTACTTTAAATTGGACGGTATCAATACTATTCATTTGACTTGAATCGTCTTTTGGGGTGAAATGTCATTTTTTATAAAACCATTCATTCATGATTTTTTTACTTTACGACATGGTATTTATCTCCAATATAACATGTTGTGTACTTCTGACCATGAGATTTGAGACCAATGTCTTGTTTGCCTGTTTTCTTCTTCTATAAAATGTATTTTATCAACAAGGTTTGTAGAATCTGAACTGATCCTGCTGTACAGGTACATGTGGATTTCAGCCAGGTTCTGTGAACATGCACACAGCACATGATTCCTGGAGCAGCACTGCCCCCTAGTGATTCCTCACAGACAATACACTCTCCAGTCTTCAGTTATTTATTGGGAGCTTGGCAGGTACAACATCACAGTATTCCCAATGTTCTCTTAAATATATAAAACTGTACTTAAGTAATCATTTGTCAAGTGTACTGATCTACTGTTAGAGATATGAATTAGTCAGGATTGGTATGGTGTTTGTCACAGTCTGTTTATGCAAGCGTCTTCAATATTAGCTAAGCTGAGATGTCAACCAAACACTGCTTGAAATATTACAAAATATCCAAAATCACTATGCAAACATCTTTAAGGCACGATTGTGTAGGAAACGATGCAGCACTTTGGTAAGTTTGATAAATGAGATGGACTAAAATGCAGGAATGTTCACTGAAACCAAAGTGTTTGTCACCGTAGAAGTCGTGTTCTGTAACACACGTGATGATCCTCCCCACAGACTCTGTGTTCAGGGAGGAGTCACACCGTCCAGTTTCACAAGGATTTACATGATTATGGAGTGAGTGTAAATGTGATGTGAACATTCCTCCTGGAGAGGATTCCTCTACATCAGGGGGGTCCAAACTGCCCAACTGTGGCCCTGGGTCCATTTCTAATTGGCCCTCAGCTCATTCTAATGGAATATGGCCCCTACCTGATACCTCTTAAATATATGTAAACAAATATAACACACTATTTATGTGTTAATTAGCCCAATTTCTCAATACATTCAGTCATTTAAAGTTGATAAATTGTTCTAACAAATCTTAGTTGATAGAAAAGCAGCCCCAATAAGTTATTTGAATAACAAGCTTGAAATATACCCTTCATATTTTCCCTTATTGTCCCCCCTTCAATACAGGGCTGTGCAGGGAGATCAATGTGAGGCTTCAGACCTGCCAAACCTTTTTGGAACAAAATGGTAATAATTAATGGAAAGCTGTGACATAGGCTGTTTTTTTTCTCTAAGCAAGTTCAATTAATAAGAATAATTGACCTACATTTGATTGGTTTCACCTCTCAGCTCTTGGTATATTTTTCTGCGTGTTGCCTTCAGTGAAAGAAGTTTGGAGACCCCTGCTCTACATGTTCTGTATGAAACTGAGGCAGCTGTGGCCCCTCGGAGGCCCCTGAGTGTGGCTGCTGTCCGCTCACTCTCACGCCTCTCTGGCTGTGTAAACAGCCCCCCCTCCGTCACTGTTAACAGCCCATAGCCGTCCTAGCTGGTGCCGGGCTCCGGAGAACTGGTGTAGGGGGAGGTGGACGAGACCGAGGCCAGTCTCTCCCTGCTCTCGACCCCCCCGCCCCCAGTCACCCTCCACTGGAGGATGCAGGTGTCCTTCCCGCCCATGGAGAGGAGGTGGGAGTCGCTGTGGGTGAAGCACACGTTGGTGACGTGGCTGCCGTGGCCCCGGTACTTGTGGCTCGGTGCCTGGAGAGGAAAGAAATAACAGAGGTTTCCAGCTGTAGTCTGGCTGTGGTTTTCTCCATGAAATAAACATTCTTTACCCTCAGCTTGCTGACATTTTAAAATAATTTTATTTGTGACTATTTGCATTAGTGAGAATGATTGTTTTTGGTATGTGTGTTGTTGTGGTATTCGTAAAACTTCAGAAAAAATATAGCAATTTACAACATATTCACGGTATGAACATTTTTGATACAAAATCATCAGTAATGTGAATTTATTGTGGATATAGACAAATAAAAATAAGCTGTTAGTCTGGTAAATTCAGAAAATGACATCACTTTTTGTAATGCAGCCTTTAAAATCACGAAAAGACAGAGATTTACAGTAAGATGATATCTAGATTTGTTTCACGATATTGATATATAAAATTGATGTATTGGCAGCCGAGCTTGTGGAGTAATGGATTACGTAATCAGGAAGGATACAACAGAAGGTAACTGTATTCCCTTACAGTTATATACAAAAATAACTAATGGGGGTAACAAGCAGGATTACAGTGTTACAATACATTTGAAATAAATAAAAGATCAGTATATTATAGGGAGACGTACAACCGGAATTTTCTTTTTGGTTTTAATTTAGGCTACTTTAATTTAAGTATCATTTCTTTTTTAAATCCTGTGTTTGCTTTTAATTATTCTATTAAACTAAAACCTTTATAAATGAATATTCTGTAGTTTAAGAGGACACGCCTTTTATCCTAAATATCTTGTTTTCTTCTTTACTAAGGTCACATTGTTCTGTTGTCTTACATAACACACTTTAGTATAAAACGTCTTATTGTTATTTATTTTCTAATGTATTTTTTTGCATTTGACATTATTGGAATCTGAAAGTAACTTCAAGTAATCAGGTTGGACAACTTTTATATTGTGATGCTCAGATAAGGTTACTGATTAAATGTTTTACAGGTAACTAATAATTGTAAAGGATTAGATTTTTAAAGTAACCCTCCCAACCCTGTGCCCAGCCCTATAATACAATGTATTTATTTGTTCTCTACAAGCAGACAGAGCGGCTGTGTGATAGTACCTTGGGTTTGGGGCAGGGGTACTGGAAGAGGTGGACCTTACAGAAGTCGTCGGCCACAGCCACCATCCTCTCACTGTGAGAGCGGCACAGAGCGTTGATGTCCGTGCCGTCAGAGCCCTCCAGCCACACACCTGCAACTCCAACACCGTCAACACATCTACTGTAAACTTCAAACAGTTACAGCACAATAAGCAGAGGAGTATCTCACCCATCACATGGAAGCCCAGCACACAGGTGTAGGAGGCCCATTCTCTGTCTTTGCTCTCGAAGCGATTCCTCAACAGTTTACAGCCGGCTGCGATGTCCCCTGTCACAACACATGATATTACAGTCAGAACACTATCAGCACGCCGTCTCAGGATTTAGAAATGTAAACCTGTTCACTTACAGTAAAGGATCTCGTAGTCGCCTGAATTAGACATAATGTACTTTCCATCTTTGGACCAATCCAGGTGAGTTATGAAGCTGGAGTGACCCTGATTGGACAAAAAAAAACAGAGGCAGTTACTCATAATGCTCTATAACTCAACTGTGAGAGTTAAGGGGAAGGATGGTTTTATACTATTCTTTTCTTATTTTCAATGAGTAGCACCATCCAAAAATGAGTTAGACCACCTGGAAATCATTTCCAAATTCTCTGGGGAAGAAGTGAGTGCTAGTGAGGTAATATCGGTTAGAATACGAGTATACATTACATTTTGTCTTCTGATTGTCTGTTTTAAGATTCAAATCTGAAATAAACTGTCCTTTTTGAATGTGTCTCTGTTTCCCATTGTGACTCGGGCCGTGCCCATCAGCTGAGTTTCTGGGTCAGGTTCAGGTCTCTCATTTCATTCAGAGTCTTGTATACATGTTGAGTCTCAGACATAAAGCTTTAGAACACCTCACTGATCTAGAGTTTAATTTGTTTAAAGCCTATGTAATTAATTTCCTACATATGCTTGTGAGAGTAGCTTTTAGCAAACGTCCCTCAAACAGGAGGAAATAGTCTATTTGTTGGGGACTAGTTTCAGTGGCGCATGAATACACATTTGATGCTGTAGCGAGTGTTTGTTGCTGCAGGACAGTGTATCTGGGACTGATTAAAATGAAACCTCAGTGTGTGTTTGTGATAATAAAGGAACATTGAAAACAGTGAGACTCGTTTGTGTTGAATCTTTTTTGAATGTCACACTGGATGAAGATATGTCAGGCTTTTGGTACACATACATGCTTGTTAGTAGGTTAATCAATTTTTTGTGTGGGTCTCTTTTAACCGCCTTCGCTTTCTCACTGTCTCCATCCCCTCCAACTCATAAAGCTGGCAATGTCCTTGATCTCATATTCTCAAGGAACTGCTCTACTTCTAACCTCTCTGTAAACCCGCTCCACACATCCGATCACTTCTTCATTTCATTCTCTCTACCCCTTTCCAAACATAAAAAACTAATCTCTTCTAATTCTGCACCTGTCCGCCGTAACCTCCGTTCCCTCTCCCCCTCTACCTTTGCCTCATCGGTGCTCTCAGCCCTCCCTTCCTCTGACTCGTTCCAACTCCTGCCTCCAAACTCTGCTGCAGAAACTCTCCTCTCTACTCTCTCATCCTCTCTGGACTCTCTCTGTCCTCTCACATCTCGGCAGGCTCGTCAGTCCCCTCCTGCTCCCTGGCTAAATGACGCACTGCGTGCTAATAGAACCATCCTTCGGGCAGCAGAGCGGAAACGGTGGAAATCCAGACACCATGACGACCTCCTAACCTATCAGGCTCTCCTCTCCTCTTTCTCTGCTTCCATCTCTCAGGCAAAAAGCACTTTCTTTCAAGATCAGATAAAGTCTTCCTATTCCAATCCCCAAAAACTATTTTCCATCTTCTCCAGCCCCTTGGACCCCCCCAAAGCCCCTTCCCCCTCCTCCCTTCTGTCAAGCGACTTTGTTAACCACTTTGAAAAAAAGGTTGATGATATTCGCTCTTCTTTTTCTGACTCACCTTTACTCACCGCTGGCCCTGGGTCACCAGACCCACCTTTCACCCACACACTGACCTCCTTCTCCCCTCTCTCTCCAAGTGACGTTCTTACCCTCATTACCTCTGCCCGTCCTACCACCTTTCCTCTGGACCCTATCCCCTCAAACCTCCTTCAGACTATCGCTCCTGATATTCTACCGTTTCTCACCCATTTCATCAACACTTCTCTAACTTCTGGTCACTTTCCAAACAGCCTCAAGGAGGCAAGAGTAAACCCTCTCCTAAAGAAACCCACTCTCAACTCGTCTGATGTTATAAACTACTGGCCTGTCTGTCTCCTCCCGTTCCTGTCTAAAACATTTGAACGCGCTGTCTTTAAACAACTCTCCTGTTATCTTCATCAGAACAACCTTCTGGATCTGCACCAGTCTGGTTTCAAGGCAGGTCACTCAACAGAAACTGCCCTCCTTGCTGTCTCTGAAGAACTGCACACTGCTAAAGCAGCATCCCTCTCCTCTGTCATCATCCTTTTGGACCTGTCTGCTGCATTCGACCCGGTGAATCATCAGATCCTCCTTCGCACTCTCCAAGAACTTGGAGTTTCAGGCTCTGCACTTTCCCTCCTCACCTCATACCTCAAAGACCGCACCTACAGGGTAACTTGGAGAGGGTCCGAGTCCGACCCTTGTCAATTAACTACAGGGGTCCCTCAGGGCTCTGTTCTTGGTCCCCTCCTCTTCTCCTTGTACACAAACTCGCTCGGATCTGTCATTAGCCCGCATGGTTTTTCATACCACTGCTACGCTGACGACACCCAACTAATTCTGTCCTTTCCCCGCTCAGAGACCCAGGTCGTTGCACGCATCTCTGCTTGCCTAGCAGACATCTCTCGGTGGATGTCTGCTCATCACCTCAAGCTCAACCTTGACAAGACTGAACTGCTTTTCCTTCCGGGAAAAGATTGTCCCACTCTTGACCTAACAATCAACATTGGCACCTCTGTTGTTTTCCCGACTCAGACTGCAAGGAATCTGGATGTGATCCTAGATAACAAACTGTCCTTCACTGCAAACATTGCTGCTACAACCCGCTGCTGCAGATACACGCTTTACAACATCAGGAGGATACGTCCCCAGCTGACCCAGAAAACA
>NW_011364393.1:19184-22124 GCF_000735185.1 Notothenia coriiceps | reverse complement strand
TGACTCATGTCTGATTCTTCCCTATGATGAAATGCAAAATGTGTCATTAAACAGCGAGGAGGAAGAAGAACCTGACCAAGAAGCTGGTAAAAAAATATATATATTTCTTTATTCATACAACGTAGCTGGTTGCCCTAATTTTTAAAGCTGATGCTGCATTTGTACCACAGTGAGGAGAAAATTAAACCATGTGTCCACTTTATGTTCTGCACATTTGAATTTGAATACTGAGCTGTAGATACCGCTGAAGCACAGCCTGAATAGTAAGAACACCAGGCTCTATTAGAATAGAGTAAAACCAGCTGATGGAGAACCGCTTCAAGAAAAACAGCAACACAATTCAAAAAGATCCTTGCAAAAATAACTCATTTTCCTTTGACAAATAAAGCTCTGAACTATTGAAAAAAGACAATATATGAGACATGACTCAAATTAGGATGCATAGAACATTTCCCCACAGAGCGAGAGAGGCATTTGCACATGAAAAGTTGAAAATGAGTTGCATTCAGCCAAGCTGTGAGCTCCACCTAGGAGGCAGTGAAAGAGAGCGAGGCAGGCACAGAGAGGGCTGAGGCAGGCAGGCGCCAAGCCTTGAAGAGGGGCATTTTGGCATAATGACTCTCATTTACCATTGACAGGCCTTGGGAAAGTTAAACTAATTATGACAGCACACAGATGCTCAATAGCCCTTGATGAAGTTAATCACTGGCAATCCAACAAACAGGTGTTGAATGATTTCAGTAACCACCCCTGGAACTATAGGATGTTCAGATCTTTCTAGCGCTTCACAAAACGCAACAATCCAGCCCAGATGATGATGTCTTGGTTCCATGGTCCTGGCACAATTTCATGTGCAATATTTCCAATGCTGGGAAACAGAAAACGTACTAGTGTTTTAAGCAAGACAAACAGGAAGATTGGTAACTCTTTTTATATGACACTTCTATCTATGATTCTTTATAAACATACCTATGTGTTGCTTAGCACTCGTATGGCCATATTGCTTCACAACAACACTTATAACACATTATAAAGCATTTTATAATGGCTTATAAGGCCAAGTATTATATAACTCGCTTTATTTTAACAAGGATCATTGTATGTTATAATTCCCAAGGTTGTAACATATTATAATCTATTTATAATGCATTATAATCACTGTTTTAATGCATTGGTCATTAGGAACAACCTGAAATCTATGTTGTATAAGCATATGTAATACATTAAAAATGGGTTATAAGTCATTATAAATGGTTTGCTTTCAGTCAAATGTAAGCAGTTTACGCTTTATGATCATACAAATTCCATCGTTAATATCAGCATGTGACCAGAAATAATGGAGAAATGTGATACATATGATGATAACTCACTACACACACTCAAGTATTATTATACTGCATTATAGTCACCAAAATAAAGTGTTAAGAGTAAGTACTATTTAGTTAAATGAGCACACACAAAATACTTTTTCGAAAACAGTATCACTGTGGCAGCAGGTGTAATAACACACAGCTTTACTATTAGATTGAATATGCACCTCTTCTAATAATAACCTTATGTCAATACCACAGCAGCATCATAGTTTCAGAAACAAATGGTAAAATAGTTGTTTCTCTACAATCCAACTGGCAATATGTCACAATAATGAACAACATTTGTCGGATGTTGTAAATCTAAGTGTTACAGGATTCCCAATACAACTTCCCGAACCCAACAGCGGCGTGTCAAGGAGCGCCCTGTCACCACGAGGAGATCACAACTCTTTTTAATGAGCTTTAGGACACATAAAGCATTCCTTTCTCCTGCTCCCCTATCACTACAGATCATTGCTAACAGGCGGAGATAATGTGTTAGCGTAAAGATAATAAGCTCCGCTGAATGTCATTCAATTGTGCAAAACTTCCCAGTGCCGCACCGAGGCCAACAAAAACTCTCCACACTGAACGGATGCGTGATTAACTTTTAATTATCTGTCAGGATTTTATCATACGTATTCATTTGAATGCAAAATTCAATTATTATTGAGTTACTTAGAGAACTAGAGAATGCAATTCCTGAAGAAATTGCTAGTGGGAATGCTTTATGCTGAAATAAAATGTGTAAGAAGAAAGTGAATAATCAGGAATATTTGGATGACTGAATGGTTTCCATATGAATGAATATTAAGTTAAAAAGTAGCATGAAACTCCAAATGTATAAATAATGTTAAAGATGTAAGGCTTTGAATGTAGAATGTTATTCGTAGGAAAAGTTGAAAATGAAAAAATAACTGGTGAAATAGTAACATTTGGCACATTTTATTTTCAAAAACCAGAACAAATCAATTACTAACAAATTATATTCGGTAAAAACACGAGTGAAAATCTGTCAAACAATAGGCCTACATGAAAAAAACTATATAAAACTGTTTGAATCAATTACTAACAAATATATTCTTTAAAGCCACAAAGTGAAAAGGTGAACAAAAATAAAGTAATTTTTGTGAAAGAACAAGTGATAAAACAACTATATACAGAAACTATTGTTCATTTGACGCTTTAAAGTTCAACTGTTTAGGGAGAGATTAAGTTAGCTAGCAGCCTAGCAGCGTTAGCGCAATGCTAACGGGCTAACGCAACGCTGCTAGCTGTTAGCCCGTTAGCGCAATGCTAACGGGCTAAGACTGGATACGCTGCTAAGAAGCTGTTTCCTTTAATGTGTAAATTAATATCAGTTCTCACGCCAATAAACAGTCTATGAACAAACTCAAACGGTGTGTTATACTTTTAAAAAGAGTTCATTTGACACTTTAAACTTCAGGTGTTTATGGATACATGAATTTACCTAGCAGTAGTCAGAGCAGAATAAATCTCCCGGGCTTGGTGTGACGCATCTGCTAATATTGATGCATTCAAGGACAAGTTACCGATGAAGAGCGCTGGAAAAGTGACTAAATTAGAG
>NW_011364393.1:4541-19139 GCF_000735185.1 Notothenia coriiceps | reverse complement strand
AAAGTATTCATAATTGTGTGGCAAACCCAAACAAGATCTGACAATGACCGCACTGTTTGACTATAATTTAAATAGTGTAATTTCCTGTACGTCGAATAATTCAGAGTGCGATATGCAACCACGCACTCTGTGTCGTAAATGTGAGGAAGTGAGCGAGCTGTGCGATGTGGAGTAGGATGAAAGGAACACAAAGACAACCATAGGCTAGGGTGTCAAACATAAACATAAAAACAAAACAAAACCTGCGCAACGTGAGGTAATCCAAACCTCCAATCTAGAGACCGAATCTTGCAGTCAAAACAAACCTGATTTGTCGATCAAACTAGGGTTTGAGGAAAAATTTTTCCGACAACGCCAAACATCTCCCTGTCTTCCATCTACTACCTCACTCCCCTCCGGGTTACGGTGATATAGTACCCGTGGTAAGTCTCGTTTCAGGTCCAATATCCAATCACCATCTCTGTACCTGTGGTATTAAATGAAAAAGCATTATCCAACCTTCCTTCTCACATAAATGCAAAAGGTCTCCACCATTTCGCATATTTCCTCCCATCTTGTATGTGACACGCACAAAAACCGGCATACTATTCAGGAAATTTGAAGACCAATAGCAACTACCACGCTCTTATTCTCTCCTTTTGTTTCCTCCTGACCTTTCCTCTAAATGTTTATCCATTTACGATAAAGTCTCCCTTCTTCCTATGCTACACTGCATCTAGGGATACATTTCGTTGTCTACACTCATGTCACGTCGTACTAAGATGCATTCTCTGTGTCACTCCCCACTCGTACGTCGGATTACCGAACTACTATATTAATCATGGTATGTAGTACGTCCGAGTCGTGAATCCACTACTTATGCGGTACACAGCTTGAAATTCCCATCACGGAGTCACCTTGTAGCCGAGAGCTAAGGAGCCATCGATGGAGAAAGTCAGAGTAAACCGGAACGCAGAGGTGTCTGAGATTGTCACCTAACTCTCACGGCTATGTTGTTCTCACACCTAATTAGATGTACATTACGTAGTCGTTACTTTATCACAATAACGCTCGGTAAATACCCCTTTTTTAGAGTTCTCAAATTTCTGTGGTACATGAAGGTTACATATGTGTACGATGTACCAAACTATAAATCGCAACGGTGGTATTGAGGGGCGCGTTTTAGTGTGGTAGTCTTGGAACGTTTGAGTATTCAGCAACGGAGAAAGAAGAGGTCACGTACAGTCTTTTTGGTAAAATGTAAAGATATACTCAAGTAATTGAATGAGGGTAGGACACTTGGAAAAGACGAATTAACGTCACGACTGTAACTAAGTAAATGATACCACTTCTTTTTAACCATTTATAGGTGTAATTTTCAAGCTTCACTATCTATTAGATTCCGACCGTTTAAATATCGCTAATGGTAATGCGACTAATCACCTTACAGCATTTGGAGGGCATAGCCTTGAAGACACGACTTTTTGTACGGGTTTAAACTAAAAAGAATTTCTCCTACGACACAAACGGGAACATCGTTAGTTCAGCAGCACGTACTTAGTTTAGAGTAAGGTATATGTCCCATAGAACAAACATCCTAAAAAACTCTAAATTCCGAAAAATATGACAACAACAGAGAAAACGCAGGAGAAGAAAAGAATAACGGAATCGCAATGATGGAATTCCAGGAATGTGCTGGGTTTGACTGTGGTTTAAAGTCGGTGTTCTTGTGCAGGGTTGACCCTGCAGCGGAGTGTAGAGGACGCAGAACCGTAAAAGCGGGACTTAGTGGCTCGTTTCATGAAGTCGGCTGCCGGTTCATCGTGGACTGCTTGTGACGCGTTAAGTCCGCTCCACCGGTTATAGAGAGATTGGTCGTCGTCGACGCAAACAGGAAACCCATCACACATAGAAGTAAGTTTTCTCAGTGTGCTTTCTCTCTACACTAAATCTGGCTCTCTCTTCCTTCTCCAGGCTCGACGCAAACTATATTATGAGTTGTTCTGTTTTATGAGCACACACAAGGTAAAAAGCGAGACATATCGCGCTCAATTCGAGTATCCCCAAAGGTCTTGGAACACAGCCCCGCTACCATCAATTACTACTTAAGAAGTACACAAACGCGCAAGAGCATTTGACACTTTAAAGTTCAACTGTTTAGGGAGAGATTAACTTAGCTAGCAGCCTAGCAGCGTTAGCGCAATGCTAACGGGCTAACGCAACGCTGCTAGCTGTTAGCCCGTTAGCGCAATGCTAACGGGCTAAGACTGGATACGCTGCTAAGAAGCTGTTTCCTTTAATGTGTAAATTAATATCAGTTCTCACGCCAATAAACAGTCTATGAACAAACTCAAACGGTGTGTTATACTTTTAAAAAGAGTTCATTTGACACTTTAAACTTCAGGTGTTTATGGATACATGAATTTACCTAGCAGTAGTCAGAGCAGAATAAATCTCCCGGGCTTGGTGTGACGCATCTGCTAATATTGATGCGTTCAAGGACACTCAGAAATGCTAAAGTTACCGATGAAGAGCGCTGGAAAAGAGACTAAATTAGAGTATTTTTTGTATTTATGTTATATATTTGTTTAATAATATAATTTGTTCACAGTGTACAAATGTGAGTGGTCAGGATCCATTATCAAAAACACCGTCATGCATAAAGACTGACATACAGAAAGAGCCTTGAACCATGTCAGTTGGAGTGATGACATCATCGTGTTCCATTACACAGGTGTTTGTATTTGAGCTAATGAGGCGCCCAGAGATCAAAGGTTTCCATTGTTCTGGATGAGAGATAAACCTCTTACATGTGAACGTTTTGTGGAAGAACCGTAACAGATATCTGTGAAATTTCAAAACGTGAAGCATGTCAAGGAAGTTGAGTATCTGAAGTGTAATTTTTGTGTACTTTCGGGTTAATAATGTGGCCTTTTTGGCAGTTTAACTAAAGGTGTGCGGCTGCTGCTGTGAGGAAATATCTGCCTGAAATTACAATGGGCTTTAATGGAGACATGTTGAACGTTTTTGTCACTTCATGCCCTCAAGAGGCACTTTGTTTAATTATTTTTGCTTAATTATTTGTCATTTTTCAAGCTACGGGATGTTTTGCTACGTTTGTCATGAAAAATGATGTCTCAGGAATGTAGGGTTTGGGAATTATGGCAGTTTAAAAAAAATATATGAAGGCAAATTTCAAACTGTCCTCCACTCTAACTCTGACATCACGCACTCTGCCTTAACGAGCTGCGCAATGTTAAAGTTCAAATGTAAAAAATGTGATGAATTATGGGGTGTATCTCTGGAATTATGAAAGTTATGAATGAGAAAAGTAATAGCCATCGATTCCCGACCGAGCTGAACGTTTTGATGTTTGAACGGAGTTTCTGCGATGTTCAATGCTGGAGAAGAAGCGCGGCAAAATAAGTCGGCAGAATAATAAACTTTTAGTGCGTAGAAGAACAGTTAATTTAGTGGGAATGCTGTTAACAGCATTCCCACTAAATTAATTGGAAACAGCTCAACAAAACATTATATTAAGACAATGCTTTTGTGTAGGAACTGGAAAGATGTATGTTGCTTTACCAGTTTTGACATAATATTTCATTTGACCCAGTGCTCTAAAGTAAAAGCAGTTACAGTATGATAACATTATTTGAGTGTACATTTGATTGATACATTTTCTGAGAAGTTCAAGCTGTTGCCTTCAGGTTGTCTGTCCAAGTAAATGCTCCTAATGAGTTCTGTCACTATGTCGCTCAGAGAATCACATTGAGTTAATTAAAGGCCTGTAGCATTATCGCGCTAAGTGTGACTTGTTGCAATTTGGTAATCATATCCCTTAAACACTTGCTGGTTGCTGTGCATTGGCAGCTCCGTTCATCACAATTCACACCAAAAAATCAGGATGACTTCATTTCAATTCTCATGGAGAGAGCACTCCTTTTAATTTAATTAGATTTACTATTAAAGGATGCATGTATTTGTTTGACTTTTTACATATTGATGTAATTGGAATGCCCAAGCCTTTTTTTTAAATGTTAGAAAATCATTCAAACTCTGCACAGCTACTGAGTCACTTTTCCATTTTACATTACATGCGTAAAGGCTGGAGCACAGGCAAATAAAAGACGCCTCATTAAAAACAAGGGACAGGTTTAGGAGCTCGAGTGTGTTGAGTTGTGTGTGGATGCCAATGGTCTGCAAACGCTAAAATCCCCCCGCCTGAAATGCCTCTTTTTAAGTCGTATGTTTACCTCCACGACATAGTGACATCACTATGTAACACTGCCAAGGCACACAGGGGAGTAGGTGGATAGCACTCACATACACATTGGACGTGATAGGCTAAGGAAGTGGGACATCTCTAAAGTGGTTGACTAATCACAACAGAGCTGGCCAGCTAACCAATCAGAGCAGACTGGGCTCTGGTTTCACACGGAGGGTGAAAAGAGGTACTGCAAACACAGGCAGGGTGAGAAAAATGCAGAGCTTTCTGAACATTAAAGCATGGAGACATGTCCCAGTAGAAGCTCAGAATAGAAATCCTAACCTGAAAATCAGCATAATAGGGCCTCTGTAAAGGTGCACACGGATAACTGAGAGGTTAAGATCAGAATTATAATTATTCTCCTTCTCATTAATGGGAAAACAAATTAAAGGCATAGAGGGCTTGACCAATGGATTGGAAAAGCAACATCATCCATCATGAACTTTATGCCTACAGTCCTGTGATTCCATTTTCTAATCAGGGGGTAATTACTTATTGCACGCTCTTGTCATTTGAATGTTTTGCTGTCTCTTTGATGCTCATCATATGAAAGAAATAGCTGATTGTAAAATCAGGCAGGCTTTTCTAATAAAGATCTGTAAAAAGTATTTAAACATTTGTTTTGCATATTTTCCTGACATTGACAAGGAATGAAAAGTTAGTATCGCCGCCTATACATACTTAAAATACAACAATAAGCAATTAACACACGTTTTCGGGCTGGATGTTACGTGATATACAGCGAAGATACTGAACAGGATATTGTTTTAAAATATCATAACAATTCCTGAATAGTTAATTAAAGGTGCATTTCACATACTATATATAATCAAAATAATAGAAATTAAACTATGTCACAAATGATGCATTGATGTACTGGACGTGCAAATACAGAGTATAAGAAGCAATGCACCTTGGATAGAATCTGAAAAATATGAGTTGTGTTATTTTAATGACCCTAACAAAAAATATGATGCAGATTTTTGACTGAAAATGTCACTGTCTTTAGAAATTACTTTTATTTTGCAGACTACAGATGGAGAAATAATGTCACAGTTCCAAGAGTTTTGCAATATGTCCCTAGTTCCTGTGCTCGACAATGAAACGGATGGGTGTTTGTATTCCCTGTTCGCTAACAGACTGGGAAGTGAGTCCACAACAACAGGCTGTGCCACAAATGAGGGATTAAGACCTCCTCTAAAGAAAACCCCAAAGGGTTTCTGTGCGTGTCTAGTCGACAGAATGAAAACTTCTGACAATGGCAAAACATCAAAACCACGAGAATCAAAAATCGAAATGGCCAGCCTTGGAGAATTTGCTAAGACGGGAACATTTGCTGGCTAAGCAACGGCACAGAATTGACTAATGGAAGCAGTCAAATTGTGTTTTTGCTCTAAAAATAGTGCGCTGTGCTTTTTTCTTCTCCCTGGGGTTTTGAGAGGTGCAGGTGTGTTCTGGGGATGTGTGCAATTGTGACTCTGAAAACACTCAAAAATGCACACACCATATAAGCTCTGCTGAACAGTCTGTGTTCACTTAGAGCACTTAATCAAACAGTTTAGCAATATATAACGTCTTTGGGGGGGCTCTAAGACAAAAAACTGGATTTGCAATTTGTTCTTGATAAGTTGAGAATGTATATTATAAGGGATGCACCGACTTCAGCCCACTAGATATGCATCAGCAGATGCTTTGTTGACAGTGTAAAAGATTATTTCAGGCACTGGTCCAGAATTGGTTTTGGACTGACTGAGATGTGATGACTGAAACAACAGCCCAAGCTATTTGAATTCATTCTCACAATCATTGCATTTTTTAGTATGCACTTGTCCTTCTATAAATGTGTTCATTTTAACAGAAAAACAGCTAACTTTGAATGAAAAGTTTTATCAAAAGACAATGTAGGAAATAATTCAGTTGACTTTATTTAATACAAATAGTATAGGTCTATTTGACAATAATACGTGATTCATGGACTAACTGATGATGTTAAGTGTATTCTGTCCTTCATAGAAAAAGCTTCAGATAATATAAATTATTACTACCTGTTCAAAATGTAATACTGATCAGATAATAAAGTGCAGATAAATATTATTTTAGTCTTTAGACGCTACACTGGCTGCACATCGCATGATATTGTGTGATGGCCAATAGATAATGGTTGGTATTTGAAAATGTATATAATTCCTATTTTTTAAATGTTAATAAAGTGTTATTATACAAGGAACATGCAGAAATATACAATAATCCCAAAAAGGAAAGATTTAGTTATTAGCTAATGTCAAAACACTTAAAACCTTTGTTTATACGAAATGAATATTGAGGAGGTCATAATGTGATGCCAAATGGCCTATGTCTAATATACTGACATGTCTGAATTGACTGCATTTTATGTATTTCAAATTATAATGCAAAACTTCTGATTGGCTTTTAATTCTATGAGAGGCAGAGAATATAATAACCTACCCCACAGACATGGACTTTAAGTACCAACGCTGCCCTGACCCTCTTCATATCTTTGTGTTTTATCTGCAGAATAGGCTTTCTGTTCTATAAAAGCATGTATAACTACATGATCTAGTGTCATACATTGAACTAGAGATGTCTATTTTCACAGGTAGTTTTAAAGCATTTCATTAAAATAATAAAGCAAAATGCTCTATGAAAGCCAAAGTATGGTGAAGTGTTTTTGATGAAAAATGTATGAACATTGGAAAAGACAGAGCTTTGTGCTAACAAAAGTGATGTCAAGTTCAGCGTTATGGAATCATTGAAATCATCCATTTTTACTTTCTACACCTTAACCTTTACTCCCATCCAGTAAGCAAAAACTACAGGTTCATTGAATATAACAAAAATGTAAAATATATATTTATTTTATCTTCCATGAGAAGCAGGTAATTATCGGCTGTTTTAAATCCATCTTGTGTATCCTTATTTCATTTGTTTTCATCCTTTGTATTTCCATTCTGCACACTGCACAGAATGTATTTGCATGTTTAGAGGCAGTCTATGTCCAACTGCCTTAAAAAGCAATATATAGATCCTCACTGAAAGGGAGGGGGGGTTATAGTAAAACTGTGCAGACAAGCGGAAACACAGGTAGACCAACACAATGCATAGTTTGAATGATAAAGAGAAGCGGGTGCACAATAGAGGAATAATTAGGACAAGGCTGCTGAGCATGAATCCGTAGCCCGCTTCCCACAAGCACTCAACCGTGTCAAACAGCTTGGTCAATAATCTTCAGCAATTCCTGAGGATTAGAGTCTTATTACTGAGCACCGGCTGTCACACGGACCTCCGTGCCCAAAACAAGTCAAGTCTTCCTGACTGTTTACTCCAGCGTGGGTGTTTCATATAAATACAATTGAATATGGTTCAGAGTGTTTCATTTGTCTCATAAAGTTTTATTTTGGTTATTTAATGTAATGCTATATCTGGATCCAAGTGTATGTGCAGTTTAAGCAATCTCCTGGGGTTATGTTAGTGGTGATTAACAGTAAACCCTTATGTAACCAACTCATATTAAAGCTACTTGAAGGTCTTTTAGATATATATTTAAGATATGTTGTAGTGAAAGTGGCAGTCTGTTTAATGTGATGTAGCAGAACATTATTTAAATATGTTGTATCTACAGTATTATGTTCGGAATTAAGATAAAGATGATTAATGTTAGGGATTTGAGCATATACATTTTTATTTCTGTACTAATATTGAAACACCAATAATGTCCCGGGACAATTTGACCCAAACATTACCAAAGGATCCAACATGTTTACATAATTGAAGGGTCAGAAACACAATAAAATGATTAAATATTTATAGTATATCCAACTTGTGTCTGTGGCAATATTCCAGGGTTTAAGAAATGGTATATTGTATATATTGTATACACACACAAAGAGGTAACCAGGGCCAGGCAAACAATTCGGAAAACTTGAAGCTCATGTATCAACAACAAGATCCAGACTGCAAAACTCTTAGCACAATCCAATTGTTTTTACTCCAATGGAAATTGTAAAATAACAATGCCTGATTGGAGGATTGCCTCTTAAAAAGTAGCCGTTTGGAATATGGGCAGATAATTAATGGGAGTATCTGCAACTTTTTACCCAGCAATGTTGCTAGTATTTTCGTTAGCTTGATTACGATTTTAGCTCAAAGATCAAGTAGTTCATTCTGTGCTGTACCATGCACACTTGTAGATCTGACATACTGTAGCGAAGTGAACCCGGTGCCGTTGCCCTGCACTCAGCTTCGCCTCGTATAGTTTGACAGGAGGAACAATCCCCACAAAGTACGGCTACACACAAGTTCTTACCTTGTCCATGTATTTTCACCACGGCAGCAGAAGCGAGAACCAAAACCCAGAAGAGGGTCTTCAATTGACAGCCTTGTCTCACGCACATGTCTACTAAAGTCGGGGTCGCTGTTCCTCTTCGCTACAGAACACGTCCTTGTGTTGGGAAAAAATACTTCCAGGGCTCTAAAAAAAACAAGCGAGAGATGCGCAAAACACAAAGAGAGCCGCGCGGGTTGCACTTCTTCTACACACTAACCGGAGTGGAGACAGCGGAGAATAATCAAGTGAAATGCGGAGGTTCTTTTTAATTTGGACGCTCAGTGAGCGGATTCCAGAGAGTGTGAGAAGGCACATGGAGAGTAGAGGCTTCAGCACCGCGGACAGCTCCTAGCGTCCGCTCAAGGAACATCCTCCAGTCCGAATCCTGAGCTATGTGGATTTCCTTTGATTCCCTCCACATTGTTTGGGTTGTTTTCTAAAAACAGTCATCTTTTAAATATTTTTAACACATTTAATATTTTTATACCAAGCAATCCAATTTTTCCATCAACATAGCTGTCACAACAACTGACTCTTAACTCCTCCCTTTAAGAACCTCAATAGACTTCCACAGAAAACCCTCTTTAACTGTGCAATTATTCTTTCATAATATTTTGAATAATATTTATTTTTGTAATAAAATGTATTATTCCGTTTTTTTATATTATTGTGTTATCTGTTATTTATCATCATTTGTATTGCATATTTTACTTTACCTTCTTGTGTTCTATATACATAAGATTATTCTATTTTATTTAGATGTTATCATTTTATAGCATAGTTGTCTTTAACTTATCGTTATAAATACTTTTTGATATAGTTTATTGTAAAATTATTCTGGTTGAACATGAAGATGGCACACTCAGCGTTCGAGAATACTTATTTTAAATCCTTAAAAGAAATAAGACTTTAATTGAAGACTCTGTTTGAAAAAATGGTATGAACACAGTTCAAATGTCCTCTAGCTCCTTCATCATTAACTTGCATTGCTTTTCATTTCTTATCCTACATTTAGCATTCACCATGTGTTTAGCCCTCATGAGTCAGGACTACGGTGGCCCTGCCTGAAGTGCAAGTCAAAACAGCATTTCAGGAAACACCACAGCATTTCACTAAACACTACAGCATTTCACAAAACACTACAGCATTTCACAAAACGCCACAGCATTTCACTAAACACTACAGCATTTCACAAAACACCACAGCATTTCACTAAACACTACAGCATTTCACTAAACACTACAGCATTTCACTAAACACTACAGCATTTCACAAAACACTACAGCATTTCACAAAACGCCACAGCATTTCACTAAACACTACAGCATTTCACAAAACACCACAGCATTTCACTAAACACTACAGCATTTCACTAAACACTACAGCATTTCACTAAACACTACAGCATTTCACTAAACACTACAGCATTTCACAAAACACCACAGCATTTCACAAAACACCACAGCATTTCACAAAACGCCACAGCATTTCAAGCGTCATTCATGTTTCTGAAATGCTGTGGTGTTTTCTGAAATGCTGTGGTGTTTTGTGAAATACTGTTTTGACTTGCACTTCAGGGCCACCGTACAGGACGGTTAGACCCATTCCCAGTTAGGCTCAGACCCTGCTGTGCATGACGAACCCTGAGGTGAGACGGTCCTCAGGTGCTGGAAATAATCATGCCATGCTCTGAGTCTCTTGGGTCACTTTCTTTTTTTACCCTTTCCTGGGTTCAGTTTATGTCTCAGGGCTGTATCTATTTGCCAGTGATGTGTCTGCCCAGTGCTTGCAGGAGAATGGTACTTTAATGAATAAAGTGGGCAGCCTAAATTGGATTCTGCGGGTAAAGAATATTGAGAAAATACAGTATTTGGTCTCTGTAGCAGCCAGAGCTAAAGCTGTGACAAGGACATAACATATAATGAAAGAAATCCAAGAGAAAATACCTAGTTAGTATCATGTGCTGGCAGAGAGTCACTGAACTGAAGCATGAGGAGGACACCTGACTCATCCCAGCTGCATGCTGAGTGGATGACCTTTGACCTCCCTTTAGAGTCCGAGCAAGTGAAAGATCAATACAGTATTACATCATTGTTCTTCTCGTTAATCAGAGTAAGGTAAGTGATTATAAATTCTCTTAGACAGCAAAATAGTTGGTACGAACCATGATGTTGTGTGTTTCTTTGCTTTTTGAATATATATTGACAATAGAGTTAAAAAACCAAATTAGAATAAAGTCAAAATATTGACAATAAAGTTCAAATGTATAGGGGAAAGTGTACTTATTGGATAAAGTGAAAGGATAACTATATTCCTCACCCAAAATTAAATAAAATGTCTCCAATATGTATACATATATAAAACAGTATTCAGTCTTAATATGTCAAAAGCAATTATTATTATTAAATGGTATGATAAGTATGTTGAAATATGCTCTGCCCAAAGTATTTATAGATAGGATCTACCATCATTACGTCATATTTAGTTATCTAGGTCAAACTAGCCTGTTATATGAAAACATGTTGAATACAGCCAGTAAAATAATTGCTACTGTATGTGCCTGAATTCTGTACACTTCTACATACTGTAAGTGATGCAGGAACACTAATGGGTGAGTTTCAGAAATGGTTCACAGGAAGTAACAAGCAACAAAACATGTGATATTTCAGGATGGTTTTGTGTCACCCGCACAAAAGAAGAAACATCAGGTTGACGTGCATTCACAGGCAGGCTGTTGTGCGAGGAAAGAGCAAAACAGAATCAAAATAAAAGCAATTAGAAGGCGAGAATAGAGATGTGGGCTGGGTGTGGGGAATAAAAGCGCTATAAGAGACCCACAGTCAGTCAACACTAAAACATTGTGTGTAAGCAGATGCTATTTCAAAACAAGACCACTCGGGCTAAAAATAAAAGGTGTTTGTATGTACACCTGTTCTCTGAGGTCTGCACATGCATTATCGCACTGTAAGCCATAAGTGTGATGTGTTATTGTCAGGAAGGATGAATCCTCCCACCTCTCTGTCACACCTCTGGCACTTAGACTCAACTGCTTCTTTGATATTTCATTCATTGTTGTCGTTGTTGCACAAGGAGTA
Organism: Notothenia coriiceps; assembly: GCF_000735185.1. Lineage (NCBI taxonomy): Eukaryota > Metazoa > Chordata > Actinopteri > Perciformes > Nototheniidae > Notothenia > Notothenia coriiceps. The sequence continues at coordinate 7,450 of NW_011364393.1, read as the reverse complement.
CTTTCCCACTCTCCTTAATACTTCTGCTTTTTTATTTTTCATGTTGACTTTGCTTCCGGGTTCTATTTGACTTTGTCTCACTTTGTCCTCCTCTATCACTGCACCAACTCTCCTCTCCCCTTTCCTTCTAAATGTATCTCTTTGTCGTCGTCGTCCCCCCCCCCTACATCCCCAAGCGTGGGACACTCTGTGCATCTCTCCCTTCTGGTCTGACTCAGAAAAGGGCTCTAATAGTGTAACTTTCCCTTTGGTGAAGCTCGGCGGAGCTATAAAGCAGCTCTGAGGTCTAGCTGGCAGCCAGATGGTTTCAGCAGAGCTCTCATTCTGCTAATGGGAAGGGGGGCAGAGCAGTTAATGAAATGACCAATGTACAAAGGTAATGAGGCACACATCGACTGCAAGCCTTAACATGCATTAAAGTAATCTGAGATGGCAGGATTATGTAAAAAAAAAAAATCTTACGATGACTGTTCATTAGATGGCTAAGGACTGACTGATTATTCCGCGGCCTGTTCGGCTAACAAACACACTCCCACTGACTCAGAGCTGTCTGTGATATTCAGATTGAATGGCTTGGCTAAGTGCTTCATCAAAGCAAGGATTGTGTGCCAAATGCTATCAATGAGTCTCTGCCCACGTAACATTACAACCTACAAATTACAGCACACATTACACTCAGTGACGGCAACACTATCACAGTCACAGGACTCACAAATGCATGCGGAGCTAATCATCATGCATTACATTCACAGTGCGGAACTGTGACCCCTTTCAGCAAACAATCGCAATTAGAGTAGTAGCCCAAAATCTGTTCACTGTTATTTACTGCTATTTGTCTTGCGTTAGGCCATGTCGATCAGGCTGCAGCTGCTACAGGGGAGGAGATGTTTGATATTTAGGGCTTGAAACTAGGGATGATACAAGAGTATGTTGGGGACAATAACAAAAACATGAATCAGTAAATGTTCTTGCCTGATGCTGCAGCTTAAGGATTCCATCAGACAGAAAGTGTCAGACAGAGCATGTTTTTAGTATCCTTGGGTTGCTTTATGTTATTTATTGTGTTTAATGAAGGGGGGGACATCAGCTTTTTTTTCCCTCCCAATGTGTCTGGGTTTCTGCAGTTGCATGAAATAAATCAGCTCAGAGCGAAAAAATACCCAACTTCATGACCAATTTTCTTCCATTGCTCAATAAGATGATTTGAGAGGCGGGATATCTGTATGGTTTTACCAACAATACTGAAGCTAGCATGATCTGAACAGAAATTGGGAAATTTGAGGTATTTGGAAAATTATTTTCATTACTTTAAACTTTAGTATTAACTATGAAAAACCATGAACTAGCGTTAGCACTCATTTGGTTGTTGCCTAGCAACAATTAGTTTTCGAGAAACAGCTAACTCTGTCTGAACTGGGAAAAAAGGCAGCAGGTGTTCCCCCCCACTTTCAACCAGCAACACATCTTCTTTCTGTGCCCTGTCCTTCTCTGACTTTTCCCTCCTAAAGTTTGTGTGTATTTCTTCTTTTTTAAGAATGATGTTTCACTAAAGTGCAACCAGCAGTCCTGATGATTTAACTACAGTCATCATTCAGAAAAGGATGATCATAGAAAAACAGAACAGCAAGAGTTATTGTTCATTTTGTCTGCACAACACTGTTGAGAAATATCTCTATTGATTTCCTCCTCTATTGAGTTTATTTTTGACTGCTGCAACAAAACAAACAACATTCAAAGACATAATGAAGAAATTATTCTCAAAAGTAAAATAATAGTTTATTTAATATATTTTTCATATACACATAGGACCATAATGTATTTTTGATAGTTTTAAGCGTTTTTGAAAGTGTTGATATGATTTTAACAAATGTTTTGAAGTTGTGTCAATGTCTCTTATCTAGTTATTTTCATTTAACCACAAGCACAAGGCTTCTTTCACAGAGTGGTGCCAAACTGTATTGCCCATGGAATAGATAAGACAAAGCTGAAAGAAATATGCATGGTGTGTATATAATGTTATCAATTGCCTTACTAATTTGGTTTTTGACACGTATTATCTGTAATCTGACACTCTTTTTTCCAAATCTGTAAAACTTGAAAGGCAGGCTAACACAACACCATAACAATGTTGGCTTATTCTGTTCACTCTTACGCTTCTCACCTCTACTGGAACTGACATTTCAAGGTTAAAACACTTTTCTTCACGCCTTTTACATTTTTAATAGGCAACATTGGCAAAGTCACGATATTGCCCAATGAGGCCAGTAACCAAATGACTTATGCTCAGAAGCCAAAGATGTTGTGTTTGTCACCCTTTAATGGATTATAAAAAAAATTATAATGCATTACAGACATGGACGTCATAAAAAGCGTTGCAATTTTTTCACATTTGAATATACCTGTTTCAAGTGTTTCTATATCGGCATTAGGATCAAGACAATCAATGAATATTTATTCATAAATGAAATGTGTTCTATAAAATATAAAGATTTCAGAACACAAACAGCCAAGAATACATTGTTCGCTTATTTCTGTGACCAGTTTATACAAGCGACATGTATGTACTATTGCCCTAACTCCTGTTTGCTGCCTGAAACGTTGACTTAGTCTGCAACACTTGAAATGCTCCTCAATTGGCAAAAATCTATAAGAGGAGAATATCAGCAGCAGATCTCATGAGTTGTCATGTTTCCAGTTGTGTGTCTAACAGCCACTGTGAAGAGCTACAGATATATTGCATTTGTGTTTCCTGTAATGTATTGTTTATTCTTGTGCGTGCTATCGACTCAATGTCCTGGAACAATGACCCAATTTCCCTATAAATATTTTTTTCTAAACTTGCCCATGCCTGTGTGGCATAAATAGATCCGTGCAGTTTGTTGCATCGTACTGTCTCCCCCCCCCCCCCC
>NW_011364393.1:0-4504 GCF_000735185.1 Notothenia coriiceps | reverse complement strand
TTCCGGTATTTGTTTATGACGATGTGATGTGAGATGTGAGACTGGAATTGCACAGGGGAAAATAACGTATCTATGCCACAATTTTAGATGCGGATTTGTTAAACTAATACGTTTGCGTTTTGGACCAACACTATACATTGGCTGAGAGGGGAACACAGCCATTGAATTGAGCAGAGATTAAAGTAGCACGCCTTTCAATTCCAGTGACTTTACAGGCCTGCGTGGTGTAACAGCAGATATGGAGGAAGTACTCATACTTTGTACTTGAGTAAAAGTAAGAAGAGTGTAGAAATGCTCTGTTACAAGTAACACATCCTGTAATCCAAATGTTACTCAAGTAAAAGTAGAAAAAGTATTGGCATCAAAATATACTAAGAGCACCAAAAGTAAAAGTACTCGTTATGTAGATTGACCCATTTCAGAATAATATATATGATATGTTTTATAATGATTGATCATTAAAGTGTTATCAAAGCTGGTAAAGGTGCAGCTAGTTTTAATTAATCAAAATTGTACTTAAGTACAGTACTTTATAAATCTACTTAGTTACTTTCCACCACTGTGTTATAGGATGTCGCTGAACTGCAGCTCAGAGAATATCAGTGTGCTGTGTGACGAAGAGCAAGTGTGTGTGCAGACGTGGGAGGGGGGCAGATCTGTTGTCTTGTGCAGTCACCCGCCTTCATCCGCACTTAACATCTCATTAGGGGCTCGTGTGACATAAGGCAACAACCTGTGACCAACAAGGCAGGGTATACGTCGGGGGGGAGGGGGGAGACAGCGCGTGGAGGAGGATCTGTTTGTGTGACTTGTTGTCACTTGTCAGGTACCGCCACTAGCCTTGAGATACTTGGCTGTTGTCTGAGAGTGCTTTATCATCTTGATAAATGCAGCCTTGGAGCATTGCACTATCAGCATGCTCAGGGGCATGAGACACACTCTGACTAATGAAAAGAGAAGGTCAAGGAGAGGGAGGGGTGCACACAGAGCGGAAGAGGAGGAATCGTGAACAGAGATGTGGAACGTCGCGGCACACACTGCATGAAAGGAAAGTGTGAAAAATGTTAATTTTTGTGTGTTCCTGTCATGACATCTTGCATGGTGGCAGTGTGTGTTGCTGTGTAAAAAGATGCTTGGTAGTATACAAACCCTTCTCCACGAATAGTCTATTACACTCATGGACAGAAAGCTCCATCTTATCCTACGCCTCTGCAAAGGCACATGGGTAAAACAGAGTTTCTAACTGCAGCAATAATTGCATCCTCTTAAAACATTCATGGCGCCTTATTGAGGCCACTATAGTTTTAATTACATTTGACAAGAAGGGTTACGTTAATTTCCCTGTACCTGTTCTACAGCAGACTTCTTTCTTGAATGTTATTACAGCAGGTGTCTAGAATTTCGAGAACAGTGTTAATTTCGCAGTCATCAAAGCGACAGCGCTGAGTTTAGGGAATCCTTTTTCGGGCTCATTACCATAGTCTGCTGAATGTATTGGCAGGGCCCCGCATGACTGGGCAGACTCCGCTGTCGGATAGAAGAAGAAGAAACGATGATCAGGGGGTTAGCAGCTGCTGCTCAGTCTATGGGGTCACATCTACTTTATTCCCACTGTTGGGACTGAGCATTACAACCACAGAAGTGCTCTGTGTTTGTCACAGAGGGAAGACATTGGGCAGCAACGAGTAATGTTTTCCTGTCTCGTGCACACAGCAGTTACAAATCCACCAAGCAGTTGGATAAATTCCTAATTGTAGGCCGAAGGTCAGGTGGTGCTTGTAATCCCCCCCCACTCCCTTTTTATTTTTCTCCTGCAGGAAATGGACGTGAACGGAGAGCTTTGAAAAATTGTCTACTGCGCTGAAGACTGCCTCAGAGCTCTATTCCAATACATGATAATGAGGCGTGTGCAATTAACTGGGCNTGTTAATTCCACATCCACGATTTAATACATTAATGTAGCCTTTGTTTCTGCTCGATTAAGCCGATATTTTGTTGCCCCAGCTGGTCGACACCTCTTTTAACAGAAACAAAGGCTACATTAATGTATTAAATCGTGGATGTGGAATTAACAGACGTGACGTTGTGCAATTGCGTTGCCAGGCAACAGCTTCGGTTCATGTTCATTTACAAACTCTTCAACTAGAACCGTAGTTATATTTAAAAACATTTTAGAAGGCCTCACAAAATACTTTAATGTAAATTAAAATGTAAATGTGAAGGAATGTGTGTGTATAACAAAATACATCCATCATTAACAATACCGGAAACAGAGTGTGCTTGCTTTTCTCTTTGAAAGTCATCACATAACGGCATTGTAATACACGGTTCGGCTGCATTAAATATTACATATCTGCCGTAGTTCTCTATTTATAGAGCCCTGATGAGAAGACTTCTAGACAAACATGAGGAACTGCCGCCAACTCTGAAAACGTGACGTGGATCATAAATATATCAGCAATTAAACAACATCTTACATTTCTTTTCACACAATACGTCTCCTGCAGTATCAACACTAATTCGGCTGACTTTTATATTTGATCCAATTGGTAGGCTGTATTTACACCATAAAGGTGCACAGCTGATATAAAGGGACACTTAGTGGTTAAAGCATGTTATTGAATTTAATTATTTGTATTATTAGATATTAATAGGATCCCTATAAAGTATATTCATTACTCGTTATTCTCTACTAATAGTTAATTAAAGACTGTATATAATGACTATTTTGCACATCCCTTTCAAGATTTCAAGATTTTCTAAGGTTTATTGACATATCATATTCACAAACGGTGTAGTTATGCATTGAATGAAAAACTTGGGTCGCAGGTTCCTCAATAGTGCATTACAAGACATCTATCAATATTTGTGCATACCTCCAGCAATGTTAACTATGTTGAAGCACTTATTTTAACTGATATTATACATATGTATTATACTCTTATAAGATGTATGTAGATATCTCATCTCCGGCCTTGTCAGGTATTGAACAATCAATAAATAAAGAACACAGAATTATTCAATATAAAACACAGAATTTGTGTTTATACTAAATGATTTACAAATAAACACCACTGCATATTTACAACTGTTACACATGCTGATGTAACGCAAATGTTTCCAACTTGGGATCAATAAAGTATATCTTATCTTAAGATGATCGATGGCTACTGCCATTTGCAAAATGTGCCTCTGAACCTTGACAAGTGCATGTTTCAGGCTTATCAATGAACTTTAAGCTTATCAATTAATGTAATGTAATGTTATCAATTAACAACAGGAGGGGTCACAGACATAAGACCAGCTGTTAAATAAAGCTCTTCTGACCTTAGCTGTCATGTGGGTATATATATTAATGCTGCCCATTATGGGCACAAGCATTTTTCACCCATTTATTAATTATATGTTTTAAATGTGAGTGTTTCCTATCCCCTAAACCTCCAGGGATGTACACAGTATACTGGCAACTTCTTATTATGGGAAATACGAAAACTTATTTTAAAACTACAACTCCCAGTAGAGACGTGCCATAGATAGAGAACATGTTGCGAAACAGCGTCCCTAGCAACAAGTAACAAGTAGTTAATAATAATAAAAGACATTAAGAAAAAGGCATTTTAAACAGTCATTAAAAAGCAACACAATCTACCTGCATTGCATTACTCTAAACGTGTAATAACGTGCTTTAACCAGTAGGTGGTTTGGGTTAAAAAGCTGTCAAGTTTACAGTGTTAACAAAATAAAATATACTGCTGTTTCTGGTTTAGTTTACGACCATAGACTTTACGACAGATATATTATAGTTATTGTTTTGATATTTGTAACACAAAAGCGATGGAAAAAACCCACAGCAACACAGAAAAGATGGTCTTAACATGACCCAGCGGTTTAGAGGTTAATAAAAAACAATAATATCAAAACAAAATATTACTACTAACTTTATTGTGAAATTCAAACTGAACGGTAAAAGAATAGTTTCCGGTCTATTCTGAGCCCGATCTCTGTAGATAAATAAAAATAAAGAACTACGACAGATGTGTAATATATTTAATGCAGCCAACCATTTATTACAATGCATTCATGTGATGACTTTCAAAGAGTAAAGCAAGCACTGCTGAATAAAGTATGATTTTATCTTTTACGAAACGTTTTTTTTCATATGGAATGCAGTTGGAGGTCAACCAATCACAGAGCTTGAGAACTAATCACGGGGTTTGTCAAACCGAGCACATGGTGTAGTCCTAAACGATAGCTGGGGATTCTGGGTAGTGTAGTGTCTTCTGCCATCCTTTACTCCGAAAAAATATTTGTTTCTCCGAATCGAATGTGAAAAATACAAAAGCATTGCACACAATTTAAACCAATCAATGTTGTGTAATTAACAAGGATAATCTGGTGTTTTTTAGTCGATGAGTAGTGCAGATATCACTGTAAAATCAATCGACAGTAAGGGGAATACTTACTTCGGGGTGTACAATTCTCCGTTATCCAATGGGGAATGGAC
>NW_011364392.1:0-3066 GCF_000735185.1 Notothenia coriiceps | reverse complement strand
TCAACAGGTTTCAAAAGCCAAAAAGACACCGGAGACAACTTTGGATATTGTTACTACGCAAGGAAACGTACTTGAAGTGGTTGCCTGTTATGAACACCTTGGTATCTGGCTTGATGATTGTCTCTCTGGACTATGGTGATCTGGTCTGTATGAATGCACCGGCCCATTGCCTGATCCAGTTAGATGCCGTCTGTCACAGCGCTCTGAGATGTGTTACTAACTGTAAAGCACTCACTCATCACTGTACCCTGCATGCCGGGGCAGGTCTGCCTTCACTCACTGTACGGAGGCTCAGTCTCTGGTACACGTTCATCTATAAAGCCTTGCTGGGTAAACTACCACCGTACATCTGCTCTCTGATCTCACAGAGAGTAGCTATTGCCTGAGATCCCAGGATGTGTTTGTGTTACATGTACCAAGTGCTAGGACTGTTTTAGGCACTAAAGCTTTTCTGTGCTCCTCTAGCTTGGAACAGTCCAACAGGAGCATGTTGGTTCCCCTGCATCGTTTCAAAGCACAGCTTGATGAGATGATGTGTGATACTCCTGGTACCTGTCTTTGTGAATACGTTTGTAAATTGTACCCCTGTCATTATGTTGTATGTGTGCTTTTAGTTTTCTGTGACATGTGTAACCAACGTGCGGCAGGTCTCCCTTGAAAATGAGATCGTTGATCTCAATGGGATTTCACCTGAATAAATAAAGGCTACGAACAAACAACAACAACAACAACGCTGCTCTTCTGGGTAAAACATGGCAGCACTTGGTGTGTTGTTGAAGCCTTTTCACCACTTACAGTTCTAAGCATGGGCGTCTCAGCCATTATATGAGGGTGGGACAAGTCCCCCCCCCCACCTTTTGAAATGATTAGTTTAGACCCCCCCACTTCTACCATGTGGAAAGTCCGTGCATCGGTCCATCCACTCGCCGCTCTCTGTAGAGCGCTGTGTCAGTGCTTCACTATCAAATCCATTCCACTTGCTGATTGAGAGAATGCCCAAATCAATGAAACTCCGTCCCATGTTTTCACTGCTGCTTTGTACCAAGGCAGATTCTCAGAGCCGTGCACATGCTGCGTTCTCTGCGTAGCTGTGTCTTTAGTTGTACATCTTAGCTAGCTAACGTTAACAAATCAATCTAACAAGTAAGGAATGTTAACTAATTAACGAGCTAGCGTACATTAGCTATTTACTTAACAAGCTAGCAAGAGTAGGCTATCTACCTAACATCTTAGCTAGCTTACTTTAGCTATCTAACAAGTTAGCTAAGGAATGTTAACTAATTCACTTTAGCTATTTACCTAACAAGCTAGCGAGAGTAGGCTATCTATCTAACATCTTAGTTACCTAACGTTAGCTATCCATCTAACAAGTTAGCAAGGAAATGCAAACCAACTAGCTAGCTAGTCACAGCTATTTATATTCTTAACAAGCTAGCTAAAGCCAGCCATCTTTCGTACGTGTTTGCTAGCTAACCTTAGCTATCTAACAAGATAGGTAAGGAATTTTAACTAATTAACTTTACCTATTTACTTAACAGCTACCTATTGCCAAATAAGCAGCTCTCATACTTTCAATTATTATTATTATGATTTATTACACAAAGGTTAAACTTACAATGCAGTCCTGTGTGTATCTCTCTGGTACTGAGAGTAATTATAAAAACATTGTTGAGATGCTTTTTGTCTTACAAAACCAGCAGCCTTGATAAACTAATCACATATTGGGATGGTGAGTGTCTGGCCTGAAAAACGATTTAACCTTAAAAATAGTCGATTAAAAAGCTTAAAAACTGTTTATTTGGCTAGCATGCGTTGATAAAGCTGGCAACACTATGCAAAGTAGTACATCTATTGCTTAAAATCGGAAGTTGGAACACTAAATATGGCCCTAGGCGTAGAATAAGGCACGTCAGCTTTTTGAAACCTGATATTTGTGCTGGATCGTGTGGACATTCCCAAACTGAACTGAGCAACATCTGCACACGTCACTGACAACAGCTGACAGCAGTTCAATTTAAATTTCCTAGTCTGAATGATGATGACAGACCTGACATGTTGACTCATCTGTTAAACACTGTAAAAACTCTTGCCATGTAGATTTGTCTAATTTCGAGTCAGAATATGAACACTTGATATATCACCTGATAACTTAAGAAGTAACTGCAGGAGCCATGTCTGTGGATTTTGTGTTTGTACAACTATCGCAATAAACATCAAACAAACTGCATTCAACGAGCGGAAAATCATCTGTTTTGTGTCTCCGTATTGATCGCTCCAAACCTCATCTGTGTCATAATGGAAAATCACCAACTAACATCCGAACACAGAAAACTTAGCATTTCTGCTTACAAGAAAAAAAATTCTGCTTACAAGAAAAAACTAATTTTTTTACTATTCTTTGACTTGATTTTGAATCAGAATTGTTTCCAGTGCAGATGTGTGACAATCAGCTCTGATGATTAACATCATAGAGTTCATAGTATTCTGGTTGAACCGGTTTCTGTGCCAACGCTTCTGCAATAACACACGTCATGATCACAGCTCATCACTCCTCAACATGTTTGAATGGGAAACACCCGGTGAACAAACAATCAGTCTGCAGGTAAAATAACTTGAGGACAATCAAAAGCTCCATCTAGAACTTTCTCTGAATGCCTTTCTATTGGTTTAGCTAAACTACACTATGAGGTTGCGTGGCACATATTTTTAAGCTTAACTCATGTGTGTCAAACGCTAGTAAGAAGCTAAGGCTTGATGAAAACTGTAAATATGGACTTTGTTTAACTTAATGAAGCTAATGTCTGAAGCGGAAGAAGTTGAAGCAATAAGTACTTTGGAGTTTTAAATAAGCGACCAAATAAACAGTTCAAACTGTTAAAGGTCACCTCTCGTGCTATTTCTAGGCAATAGCATAGGTCTCAGATGTATACAAATATATACAAATATATACAAATATGTAGGGTGGCACCGAATGGGAAATTCTTGGCCGAAACCGATACCGAAAATAGAAAACAGTTGGCCGAAAACCGAATGCCGAAAGGCCGAAAATGATTAATAGAAATATAT
>NW_011364391.1:2524-9496 GCF_000735185.1 Notothenia coriiceps | reverse complement strand
TATATAAATCATGTGCCAATACTGTTTCAATATACCCTATACAGTACGATGATTATATCAACATGTCAACGTGAGCTCTAGTAACAGTGTCTCGTCGTTACAATGATGAATGTATGTATCTCTATTTGGTGTCATTAAGATTGATTGTGAAACGTGTGGAGATATGAATCATAAATCTGAGGTTCAGCAAACAGCCACAATCATTATTTCCTGGCATCTCTCTCACTGTGTTTCATAACTGCGGTCACAGATAGCACCACCCAAACTACATGTGGAGACAGTCAGAGTTATCCTTCAGTTAGTGTCACATGCTCTTCCTCACCTCCTGATTTACAAACCTCTCATTCCTCCATAGACACTTTAAATCATGAGCAGTTTGGGGTAGTGATGCCTTACTTCATTATATTACTCACTGCTGAAAGTAAGTAGTCACACTACTAGTTGCGTTTTAAAATACTCTGTGACAAATAACAATATAAAGTTCACCCTCATCAGCACAAATCCTTCTTTAGGAGAGTACTGTCCTGCTCTGTGTCTGAACTGAGATTCCTCAGAACCCTGGTCCAGGTTGAGAAGTGTTCCTGTCTGATGGTGCCCCCCGTCACCTGTATCTTGTTCAATATGTTTCTGAACGATAACGCTGACAATGTTTATCTTCACTGCTCCGTCTCCTCTTCAGTGAACTCTGAGTGTAGCGCGAGCGAAAAAGAGACGTTCCATTTATTTTTCTATCCACCCGTTATGCAGAGAGTTGAATACCTTGAAGTGACGCAAGATACGAGATCATTTGGTGCTTAGCACCAATGTATATATAAAAAACTTTATTTAACCAGGTAAAAGTCCCATTGAGATTAACATCTCTTTTTCAAAAGCGAGAAGGCAGCATGAACAAAGTTACAACACAAACCAGACGAATACAGCTGTCGTTAAACACAAATCAAATATGCAAACCTTAGAATGTGTTTAACGTATTAGCACTGGATCAAACAGTATTTAATTGTATTTCACTGCACAATATTTAACCTTACATTCTGTTTCTTTCACCTGCACTATTTTATTCAAATATATCCTACTCTGTTTCCTTTGCACTGTTTTTATTTTAGTATTATTATTATTATTGTTGTTATTTTGTTGTCCTATGTCCTTTATATAACTTGTTGCACTGTTGGAGTTAGAGGAGCTCGGGACCTATGTTTTTCATTGCCATAACTACACAGTAGCTGCCGTGCACCTGATAATAAAACCCTTGAATTGAAAAATAAAATAAACTTTTATAAAGCATAAAAACTGGCACCATTTTAAAATAACTTAAATTAGGGGATATAAGAGCATCACATCGACCCAGAGTGTTTTGTTCTCTGTCCTTTAAAGCCTCTTACACACCAAACTGACACCAAAGAACACGTCAAGACGGAACGTTGGGATGCGTCGCCTCACGTCTCCTGCGTCTTGGCCTTGTTTCGCACTGGAACACACCGCAAAGACTTTAGCCGACAGCCAAGTTGCACGTACGAACTGCGCATGCGTGAGTGGCAATAACTCTCCTTACCAGCAGGCGGTGGTAGTGTGTATTCGTCATTCAAAAGAGGCAACAACCGGAAGACACACAGCGTGATACACATAGAGAAGAAGAACAGACTGCGTGAAATAAACAAACAACAAATAGCGTGCGTTCCATTTTGACTCTACAAAATGGAGCTCACGGGGTTTTCCCGAACCTGCGTCGAGAGCTGGAGTTAAATGAAATCTTAGATTTTCCTTCTTAGTAGTTTGTTTGGGTCCCTCACTTCCGTTCTGCTTCTCATGCTCTGATTCGCTAGCTGAACAGCCAAACAGCCTTTTACCGACAGCCTCCCGATTCAACATGTCAAATCGGTGGCGGAAGGTGTCGGCATGGCCGAAAAGACATAACGGTGCAGTGCACACCAATCTGAGTAGGGCGACAGGACGCTCATCGACGGCCCGACATCTATCGACGCCGAAAATTGGCTTGGTTTATAAGGAGCTTAAGAGGGACTTGAACTCCCCCATAGTAACGCATTGCATTACTGCATTACAGTCAAATGTAATCTGATTACTTTAACACGTTGCTTTAACCTGTTAACCCCAAAACACTGGCCCTGAGTTTATGTCCTCAGAGAGAAATCACAGCGACCCCCACTGGGTCAGAGGAACCTGGTTCTCTCTTTCTGTGGACACATGGCAGCATTTCAATCCGGAGAGACATTGTTTTCTTTCTGAAGAGGATAGATGGAGGTCTGAAGAGATTGATGGAGGTCTGAATGTTAGGTTTGGGGAAAATAGGACCCAAGTGCAGTTAAAAAATACAAAAAGGTTTGGTTAACCAAAAGCAAGCTTTAATAAAAAAAGCCGAAGACATGGAAAACAAGAAACTAATTAACAAAAACGAAACAAACATACAGGCGGGAACAGGCAGGGAACATGGACACAAAGAGACGACAGGTAGCATGGACATGAAACAACGACGAACAGACATGGAGCACAGGGGAAGACAAGACTAAATGCTCAGAAGGGTAATCACAGGACAAGACACAGCTGGGCAGGGGAGGCAGAAACACAAGGGCAACAGGTGAACACAATCAGACACACCAGGGAAACTAAAGACAGGAAGGCTAACACAGGAAGTAGGACCAAACATTTCAAAATAAAAAGGTGGAAAATGAAAACATAAATCCAAAACCATGACATTGAAGAGGGTTGATGGAGGTCTGAAGAGGATTTATGGAGGTCTGAAGGAATTGATGGAGGTCTGAAGAGGATTGATGGAGGTCTGAAGGGATTGATGGAGGTCTGAAGTGGTTTCAGCTTGACCCTGGATTGGGAGGGATGGGAGGTGGAAGGGGGGAGGGCTGCGTCGAGTCGCCTGAATGACAGCTGTCAGGAGGGGAGAGAGCAGATTTAAAGGTTTAGCAATGCACTATGATCGGCTTGTGGGAATAGAGACGAAGTGATAGGTTCAGCTGGGAGTTATGGCCCCCATCTGTTTCCCACCCCTGTGGCTTTCCTCCTGACAGAACAGGACCGTTAAGGATCCTCCAACATCTCTTTGACACTGAGGAGGAGAATTATGGGTAATTAGCAGCAGGCTGCAGGGTTTATCAGGACTGACAATGGGAGGAACGTCTCCACATTATTCAAATAAATCATTCAGCCCCTCATCTGTCAATTATTCACAGTAATCTCCTCTGTGGCTCCTCCAGCTGCTTTCTGTTTAAATCCTGCACAGTTCACCCCGAACAAACATACTGAATCAAACTCCTTTTCTAAAATGAAGCATTAGATTTATGTACGATAAAATATGTGACTTGCTCTATCGATATCAGTCGCATTGACCCGCAGACACATTTTGAGTTGTATAGAGGAGATTCCTAGCTTTCTAATGACATCAGGATTGTTGTTGTACTCCAAATATGAAGTAAAATATGTCACATTATATAATGACTGTCACCAAGTCATCATTTTGAGAAAAGGCCGTTAAAGTTTCCTCTTCTCTGGAATCCATCGATCTGATTGGTTATTAGCGGAGCAAATTATCAAAGAGAGGGGGGGGCGGCGCTGCGGAAGAGCAGGGTGCGAGTGAGAGCTGTCATCTTCCCTTTACAAGCTTCAAACATTTATTTATCATGTAATTTTGGAAATAAAAGTTTCTGAAAGCCAAGAATTTGTTTATTTAAAATCAAACAAAACACCCGAACCCCGAAAAACTCTTTTTTTACTGAAAACCACATTTATTTTGAAATGAGCCGTTGCGACTTCCGACTGATTTCAATATAGCGGGTCACATATGCGAAATGTACCTCATGTTCATCGAAGCATAAAACATGCTCAACATTTACATATATATGAACTGTTAAGTATATTATCGTCAATGCTATCGTCAATTTATATATAATTATATATATATATATATATACATATTATATAATTATAATTTATATATATATTTTATATATTTCAATATTTGTTTGCACTATAACTACTAAATACTGCTAATAATAATTGCATTGATTGTGTGACTTTCTATGTTTCTACGTTTTATGTTGTCTGTGGATGTTTAATTGCTCTTTTTGCTGCTGTGTTTATTGTGTTTATTGTATTTTGTTACTCTGGCACAACAATTTCCTTCGGGATAAATCAAGTCTTATCTTATCTTATCTTATCTTAATATTCTAGGTTTTCTGTCAGTACGATTAGTTTTATTTATTATTTCTCTTTCTTTGTTAGTTTTGTTTTTCCAATGCACAGATGAATCAAATAGAAATGAAAAAAAGTTCAGTTGGTTAGTTTAAACTGATCAAAACATTTACTTTGACTCAAAATAGCTTTTGAAACTTTTTAATAAGGCCTTTAAATTGAATATAATTGAGGAGTAGTTGTGATCATAATTGTTTTAATTAAATCCAACATTCGTTCAAATGACTGAATGGATGAAAATCGAATGGGATGTTACAGTGTAGACCTGTGTGCCAGGGAGGACAAAACATGGAATTGATATTTGGAATTTGCAGAAAATAACAGAGAGAGAGAACACAGATTTGAAGGACCTTAAAACCATTATTTTTGTTATCTTAACTCGTCCTCACAGGGACCAAGATTCGCTGCAGACATTTTTATAATATCAACAGGAAGGTTTGGAGCGATCTCTGCGGCTTGAGACTAACTGAAAAATAACTCCGCAGATTGCCTCCACATGTAGTTTGGGTGGTGCTCCATAAATATCCAGTATCTGTGACTGCAGTTATGAAACACGGTGAGAGAGATGGCAGGATATAAGTTCCGCCATCATAGAGGATGGAAAGGATCTCTGTTTGTACATTCCCATGTGTTCTGTTGAACAGGAATCATTGCTTTTTAATCACACAGTATGAAATGTGATCATCATGTCTAAGTGATGTTCCTGCTGTGGATGTACAGTATGAAGTGCTGCTGTATGATAACGACGATATAATTTTGAGATAAATGCATGTATTATGTGTCCGAGCTGAATCTCACGTTAACATGTTACATCAAATATTGAATATATTTAACACACGCATGGGTAGCTTTATTAATAAATGAACAGACGCCAGAGTAACTCAGGAACAAGGCGGCGCTTTATGATAAATAATTGGCAAGGAGTTACGAACACACTTAAAGGGGATTGCACAGAGTTTCAGCTTCACATGTTTTATTTAAAACAATATACTTTACAGGTCAATATTAAACTAGAAAATAAAAGAAACAATGCATTTCACCTTTAGATACATACAAATGATTCTGATATCTTTCTTGATATCTTTTCATTGTTATTATTTATGAAATTATTAAAATAAACATGTTTGACAGTTAAACGATCTGAATAATTGAATAGAGGTGATAGTGATAACTTTAAATCTCTTTATAATCTGGGAAACATAAACTGATGAGGACCCAGAGCAGGACCCTGGGGTGCATCACAAAGCCCCAGAGGAGGGTGTACTCTTATATTATAATAACAAGGGGGGAAAGAAGAGCAGCCTCTCTGACCAGGATACAGTCTTTAGTGTGAAACGCAGCATTAAGATCCGGAAGGAGAAATTGGACTGCACAATTAAAGCATGTTATCATACAAGAAAATGCAATATAGTGCAATGTTGAGATCTAAAAGCCGAAACCATGTGTTTATAATATTTTGAAGGAAGATAACCCAGCATGGAAACAGAATTCTTTAGACTAAAAAACATTTGTTTGGTACAGATCCTCTTACAAAATCCCACTATGATCATATTACTGTATATATTTATCATTGAATATACAGAAATGATCAACCACTCCAATATTAAGAATAATATCACAGTTGCAATATCAGTCACGGTAATCTCACTCAGTACACAGATACAATGGTTTCTGTAAGTGTATGAGATGTCCTTTTAAGTTCCCACACTGAGTCTGCAGACAGTCATTAATAACCCGTCCTGTCGTTGTCTGGCCACCACAGACCAATAGGAATCCATTATATCGAGCAGCGCCTGATTCCTCTGGACAGCAGCTCTCAGAGTCCTGACGGCGACCAATCGAAAGTGAGATATGGTCTCTGCTGTCCAATACACTTCAAGGGGGATGGGGGGACTCTAATGGCTTATGGACTCACTTCCTCCATCGTCCCTCTGGCAAAGCTGTTATCTATATCAGTCATATCACTCGGTCTGCCTATTTCCATCTACCCAACATCAACGCCTCCGCCCGTCCCTTAACCCTAAGAGCTCCGACATTCTTGTTCACACCTTGGTCACTTCCCACATTGACTACTGCAACTGGGAGGCGTGTGCAGTGGGTTGTGAGTTGGTGTTGGGATCATGGGCCACAGGTTCAAACCCCACTGCAGTCAGCATGTGGTTGTGTCCCTGAGACACTTGACCCCAAAGTGCTCCAGTGGGGATTGTCCACAGTATTGAGTATGGAAGTCGCTTTGGATAAAAGCGTCTAACAATTGACATGTAATGTAATGTAATGTAAGGCAACTCCCTTCTCTTTGGTCTCCCTCTCAAATCCATCCACAGACTTCAACTGGTCAAGAACTCTGCCGCCCGCAACATCATCAGAACCCCCTCCATTAACCACATCTCTTCTGTTCTTCAGCAGCTTCACTGGCTCCCCGTCAAATCCCGTATGGTTCTTAAGATTCTTCTCCTCACCTTTAAGGCCATCCATAGCCTCACTCCTATGTACCTCTCTGACCTCCTGCACATCAACACACCCATCCGCACTCTCAGATCTTCTGCTTCCCTCAGCCTCACTGCACCCCCCTTCCGTTTAACCACCATGGGGTCTAGAGCCTTCAGTCGCTCTGCACCCCGCCTCTGGAACTCTCTCCCACCTGACATCCGCAACCATGTGCGTAATTTCCACTGGGGACAGGGGGGACATGTCCCCCCCACTTTTCAAAATCCCATTTGTGTCCCCCCCACTTTTTAATTGTGTTTATTATTATTT
>NW_011364391.1:0-2328 GCF_000735185.1 Notothenia coriiceps | reverse complement strand
CACACACTCTCTCTCTCTCTCTCTCTCATACACACACACACACACACACACACACACACACACACACACACACTCACAAACACACACACACGCACACCCACGCACAAACACACACACACACGCACACACACACACACACACACGCATGTATGAATACCAATACACACATTGAAAGGTATTAAAAGCGACACACAATATCACTGCATACATCTGAGCAAACACACACACACACACACACACACACACACACACACACACACACACACACACACACACACACACACACACACCTTCATTCTCCCTGGCTGGCAGAGTGGTGTGTGTTGGCGTTCTGTAAATGTCAAAAGGAGTGAGCCGGTACCTGCTGATTACATTTATCAACATACAGACGCTCTGCTTCATACGACACTGAATACTAACCACAGAGAAAAGACTGTGACATTGAACTGTGCGACCATGTGTGTGTGTGTGTTTGTGTGTGTGTTTTTTTGTGTGTGTGTGTGTCCGTACACCTTGCTGTGTATGTTTGCTTAGTCTGTCCCTGTGTGTGTGCGTTGTCGCCTGCAGTGTATCTGAAGGTGAAGGAGAATGATGAAAGAAGGAAATACTCGCGGTGTTTATCTGCAGTCCTGAGACTCCTGATAGAGCTGGCTGCAGGACAACACGCATGCACGCACGCACGCGCACACACACACACACACACACACACACACACACACACACACACACACACACACACACACACACACACACACACACCACACCATGATGAAGCTAATCTCAACACTTGGCTTACAAAAGGATTGCTAAGTAAAGCCACAGCGGTCCCCCTGTGTTAAAACACCACAAGCTTCAGCAGAGGTCATGTTCCCTCTGGTATATCATAACCATCATGCATTGTCCTAGTTAGCATTTAGCCGTCTAGGCCAGATGTGAATATCAATTATAAAAAATAAGAAATCAAAATCATTATAAAAACGCACCATCAGTAAAGCTGTGTCTCCATGTGTCTCCATGTGGAAATAAAAGAACAATGGTTTAATAGTACACATCTAATATGTAAGAGAACCAGATCCACACCAACAATAACTGGAACTGAAACACAAACACAGGATTCAGTATGTGAAGTGTCCAAGATGGTCGTGAAGTTGCAGGAAGAAGAATACATTCCCATTTACTCTCAGGAATATTACAATACGACCAAAGAGGTGTTATGGGGTAGGAGAGAGACACTGGAGATTAGGAAGTCATCAGATGAAGGTTCATTGGGAGTGAATTGATTGATCAGTAACAATGCTCACAGATCCACACATGTTCCTCTCATGAAGCAGAGATCAGGTACAGGTGTCAACATGTGGATTATTCTCTCTATCAAACACTTCAAACATCTGTCTGTGTGTGTCGGCTGTTTGTTTTCCATTGATATGCAAAGTGCTGCTGTACGCCGCATCTCACTGCTCTGACTGCAGAGGACAGAGGATGTGTGTATGGTATAAATACAGCTCTATACACTGTGTGTACGATTAGCATGAAGAACAAATGAATAGGAGATCAAGAGAAACCATGATGTATACAACCAGAAGATTCAACAGTATATCAAAAATAATAATATATACATGTATATATTTCAATCAGGAGAGACAGTTTGATGTAAGAGTACATAATATGTATTGCCAGAAATACACATGAATTTAAAGGAGTTTTGGCGATTAGGCCCCGTTGTGCAGGAATATTATTCGGTAAGGGAGAGCCGATCCGATGAAATCCCCCGGGGTCTAGACCCTGGTGGTGGTGAATGGATAGCTGGGGTCGGTCTGAAGAGGAGTGGCTTAGCTTGACCCTGGATTCAGAGGGACAGGAGGTGAAGAGGGGTGGAGGAGGGTTGCGCCGATTCACCTGGAATGAGAGCTGTCAGAGGGGAGAGCAGATTTAAAAGGTTTAGCGGAACGCCATGATAGGCTTGTGGGAATAGAGCGAAGTGATTGGTTAAGCTGGGGAGTGACACCCCCGATCACTTATTGAGAGGAGAGAGAGTAGTAACATGGAATAGTGAATGAATGAGTAAAGAAGGTCTTCCTGGTTGAACTTATGCTGAGCTTTATATATATATATATATACATGATAATATATGTTTCTCTCTCTGTCCTCTGATGAGACATCTCCACTCTGTCCTCTGATGAGACATCTTCTCTCTGTCCTCTGATGAGACATATCTCTGTCCTCTGATGAGACATCTCCACTCTGTCCTCTGATGAGACATCTCCTCTCTGTCCTCTGATGAGACATATCTCTGTCCTCTGATGATACATCTCTCTGTCCTCTGAGGAG
>NW_011364390.1:0-1538 GCF_000735185.1 Notothenia coriiceps | reverse complement strand
GGAGCTTGCCCCCTGACCCCCCTATGTGAGGTCCACACACCACCTATAAAAATAACACTTTACCCCTGCTTACACCTATATGCCGTGAGCTGATTATCGAGCCTTCATTGTAACAGTCGCGGGTACACTGTGTCTGTGTGTGTGGGGATTGTTACAGTAGAACATTCCACTGTAGCGACAAGTACATTAATGGGAAACCCTAAATGTTTGAGCACCCTCTATGAAACGTCAAGCTACCCCACAGCACCCCCAAAATAGAATCTCTGGCGCCGCCACTGAGCCTGACTATTTGTGTTGGGGGGGCCCGACTTTTTTTTTTCTCCAAAGGGGGGGCCTGACAGAAAAAGTTTGAGAACCACTGGCCTAAACGGAACAAGGAACGGACAGTGAAAGTACGGAGGAATTAAGAAGAGTGAAGGAAGAAATGCTGAAAACAAAGAAGAATATTTAAGAGGGTAAATCAAAAGGGAGGGATTATTTTCGGCACTAAAAAAACTGAAACATTGATTTGACAAAAAAATTGGTTGAACTTAATATTGTTACTTTCAACAAACCTAATAGAGTTATGTGAAAGTTTTTGACATAATACATTTAATTAAAGACAATGTTTTTAAAGTGTGTATATAACCTTTCTAGAGAAATAGTTGATTAGTTTAGCTCAGGTTAGACACAGTACATGGGCTGCAGTTGTCCTTTCCTTCCTTCCATTTCAATGCATGAGTCAGCTACTGTAAGTAGACACGCTATTTATGGTCCCTTACATAAATTCATGGCCATAAAGCTGGATCAAACCCACTTCATTATATAGAAGCGGACATAATGTACTGCAGCTATACCCAGCACCCAGCCTGTTTCCTCGTCATTGCTAATGCATGGACGCAAGTAAACATATATTTTTTTCAAGGAATAAAGAACATTAGCATATGGCGTTTAGCTTTAAAAAAATCTTCCCTTCCTCCCTCGCTGTTTTCACACTCCCAGTAAAGAGCTTCAGTTAACTTGCACAGGTGGAACACACAGAAGATGGTGTTGGTAAAATGTAAGAAAAGAGCCTGTAGTTAAACATCTCTACTCCACTGCCATTCATTCACACAGCAGTCCTGATTCTCTCCCAAGGTGCAACACAACAACAGCAAGAGTTAATTGTGCATCATTCCCGGGCATTTATTGGGATGTAAGAAAAACAAAATGCTTGGCTGGACTGATGGGGTAATCAATGAGAACATAACTATGGCAACAGGCTTTAATTGGATATTTCTGGCTCTCCGAGACCGATTGATTGAGACCGGAAGCGCCTGAAGATCCAAATGTAGCTAACCTAATAGTGTTGTGCTTTAACTAAGGAGCAGTGAAAGGTTGTATGGATCAAATTAGCTTGTGGCCCTTGGTAAATAGGCTTGTAAACAAGAATAAGGGTGTACAGTCACACGAGCAGCTGATCGGAGCTTTACGTAGTCTGCTAACATCGGCATGTTAACAAGATGCTAATGTGCTGATGTTTCAACCCAGTCTCACGGCATTTCGTGTTATAGTCACGA
>NW_011364389.1:0-2138 GCF_000735185.1 Notothenia coriiceps | reverse complement strand
ATAGACGCATGTTGTAGTCTTATTGCATATTAGAAACGGAGTTAGGCAAAACTAAAACTAGCGATATAATGTTTATGTAGCAATAATACATATGACATATATTTTTTAAATGTCTCCAGTACCGATGAAAAGTCAGATAACGTCGGAGCTTAACGTTACCACTGTCTTTAATAATTCCGTCCCGGCGGGGCCCGTTTAATACCGGGGCTCAGTACCCATCCCTACATGGGGAGAGGCGCAGCATATTGCTAAGGACTAAATATAATGGAGGGTTCTCATCTCAGCCTTATTACCCATAGGGGATGAAGAGGAGTAAGTAAATAAAGAGGCCGGCGCTCCAGGGTCTGGTTCCGCTCTGCGTTTTTGTGATGTAACGGTAAAAATTTCAGAATTCCTCCACGGGATGCCATTGTCATTATACATCACTCAACCCGTGAAATACACACACTCAGAACATAGCTAGACCCGCGAATTTGCGGGCCAGGAATTCGCGGGCACAGCCAGCTGTGCCGCTGGCTGACAGCCAGTGGCACAGCTGTAGCTACGTACTTTGTGTGTGTGTGTGTGTGTGTGTGTGTGTGTGTGTGTGTGTGTGTGTGTGTGTGTGTGTGTGTATTTTGCGGGTTGCTAAATGTTTTGTGCGTGTGTGTTTATGTTGACAAGGAGGTTTAATAACTGTGTGCTACACAAAACGTGCAGTCGGTTTCATTTTCGTCGCCGTTTGTAGTAGAGTTAGCAGGGTGTTTTTATTTTAACTCTCGTCCCAAATTCGTCCCAAAATTATTTTTTATCCTCCCCGACACTATTTTTTTCGGCCCCGGGACGACGGGACGTCCTTAAGCTCGAGGCCTGGTTTCCGGTCTGTTTCTGGTCTGTTTCCTGTCTGTTTCTGGTCTGTTTCTGGTCTGTTTCCTGTCTGTTTCCTGTCTGTTTCTGGTCTGTTTCCGGTCTGTTTCTGGTCTGTTTCCTGTCTGTTTCTGGTCTGTTTCCTGTCTGTTTCTGGTCTGTTTCTGGTCTGTTTCCTGTCTGTTTCTGGTCTGTTTCCGGTCTGTTTCTGGTCTGTTTCCGGTCTCTTTCTGGTCTGTTTCCTGTCTGTTTCCTGTCTGTTTCTGGTCTGTTTCCTGTCTGTTTCCGGTCTGTTTCCGGTCTGTTTCCGGTCTCTTTCTGGTCTGTTTCCTGTCTGTTTCCTGTCTGTTTCTGGTCTGTTTCTGGTCTGTTTCCGGTCTGTTTCCGGTCTGTTTCCGGTCTGTTTCCGGTCTGTTTCCTGTCTGTTTCTGGTCTGTTTCCTGTCGGTTTCTGGTCTGTTTCTGGTCTGTTTCTGGTCTGTTTCCGGTCTGTTTCCAGTCTGTTAGTCTCAGAACCTGACATGTTGTAGAAGTTATAAAGAACCACCTTCAGTCTTACGTTCATCACTTTTAGCACCAAACCATGGATGTGTTTATTTGCACCTGAAGCCAAACCCCTGTAGCTCCTTCTCTACGAGGGTCGCTCTCACTTCAGTTCTTCAGACCACTGGACGGAGAAAGAGGGCAGAGGCTGCGGGGGAAGAGGACGTGTGCAACACGAAGAGAGAAGAGAGACGACGGCCCTGACTCTCAGAGAGGAAGACATCCATCTTGTTTCTGACGGAGCGGCTGAGCCTCTGAAGGTCAACGTCTTCATGAAGAACTCCTTTAGTTTCTTATATCCTCATGTTTTCGTGTTTCTGCAGCAAAGCATTCATGAATAACTGTTTTTATGTTTGAGAAAATGTACAAAGAAAGCGTAATGAGACAGTGTGATGTGATTGTGTTCTGGCTTTATGTTTCAGTATTTGTAAGAAACTGAAAGAATTCTGCTTTTATTTTACTTTTTATGGTTATTTCATTTTTTTCCGTTTGTTAATTTTTTTAAGAAGGGGCAGGTCGAATAAGATTTTCTTCTCCCTGCTCGTTTCCACCATAAAAAAATAGTATAAGGTTACATGTGTTGTTTTAAAAATAACTGCCATGTGTGGAATAAACAAAGAAACAAATAAATAAATAACAGAACAAAGCTGTAGCATCAAATCTTTACCTTTAAAGGGGCCCTATAGCGTGGTGCAGTGACAAGTCCTAAAACCAGGAACTGAGTTAGCATGTCTCCACTTCCTGTTCCCT
>NW_011364388.1:0-1906 GCF_000735185.1 Notothenia coriiceps | reverse complement strand
ACATGACAACACACACAAACAAACACACACACAACACACACACAAGAGAGACACACACACACACAACACACACACACACACACACACAACACACACACACACACACACACACACACACACACACACACACACACACACACACACACACACACACACACACACACACACACACACACACACACACACACACACACACACACACACACACACACACACACACACACACACACACACACACACACACACACACACACACACACACACAGATAGAGACACACACAGAGAGAGAGACACAGAGACACACACACACAGAGAGAGACACACACACACACACACACACACACACACAGACACACACACACACACACACACACACACACACACACACAGATAGACACACACACACACACACACACACACACACACACACACACAGATAGAGACACACACAGAGAGAGAGACACAGAGACACACACACACACACACACACACACACACACAGATAGAGACACACACAGAGAGAGAGACACAGAGACACACACACACAGAGAGACACACAGAGAGACACGAGAGAGACACAGACACCATTATCCTTTCTAAAATGTTAAGAAAATATTGAATAAGAATAAAAAAAATACAACAAAGACAATCAAACCATTTTGTTTTTTAAAGATCATGGATCCAGGAGGATGTTAAAAATCTTCCAGGTGCTGATCATGTGTTTACCTCCAGAGTCGATGACGATGTCCACTCCCAGTCCTCCCGTCTCCTCCATAACCACGGAGAGCAGCTCTGATTTGTCTTTATAAACTGGGATCACCTTTGCTTTACACACAAAGACACAGAACCATCATATAAATATGGATCATAACGCAATAAAACAAAACTAAAAACCTGCAATCGTGCAATTCAGATCCTATCAGCAGAACATATCTCATTGGAAGATCGTTTAAATTGCAGTGGTTGCAATTCCAATGTTATCCACATGGTGGCGCCAGTTTTTAAAATGCATTCTCCCGTTTACAACATTTACGCAAATCAGAAGGTCTTATCTTTGGGTGACAAACATCAAATTATCGTTAAATCTTTGAAAACATTTGTAAAATATTATAACAAAAACAGTATCTGATAAACTGGTGATTTACAGCTCACAGGAATCATTAGGGATTTAGAAATCAGATCGTATTGAACTGCCTTTAAGTGCAGGAATGAGAAGATTAGCGAGGGAAATAAGCCTGTAGTTCAGGAAGAAAGACAGAAGGAAAAGATCTCACCTACTAACGGGTCCTGAACACCTGAGGAAATGTGGAGCGGCGAGGAAAAGATCAGAAGAAGACAGAAAAAATATGGAAATATTTTTATAAAAAGAGGGAAAAAGCCTGACATGATCATAAAAGCAAAGCGCTTAGGTCTGATTTGTGGATAATTCATTATTTGTTTCAAGGACTTTCATTGGGTGATTGGGTTTAAATATTTTCAAAGAAGTGTTTTGTAAGTGAACTACAGTCATCACGATGCTGGCCTGTACGTACCCACGCTGGGTCGAAGCTGCTCCAGGAAGGTGTTTTCTTCTGCTGTGTGTGACGTTGTAAAAACCTTCACTCCGTGGTAACACGCCAACTGGATGCACATGAGGCCAAAAGACTGAGGAGGGAGCGGGACATGGGGAAACACACTTATTAATATGTTTTTTTTTAGTTTAAAGGTCTCCTATTACACTCTTTTTCATCAGATATATACAGAGCCTGTCTCTGATTGGCTGGAACACCAAACAGATCATTGCAGCATTACCCATAATCCCCTCTGTTTCAGCCCTGTTTCCAAAGTGCTGATTCTCTGTCTGTTAGTTTAGATGAAAATAAGGAGCCCCTCCCCACGCCCCTCTGAGAGAGATTTGGTTACAAAT
>NW_011364387.1:0-2148 GCF_000735185.1 Notothenia coriiceps | reverse complement strand
ACCTATTTGAATTTGATTAAATTATCAAACCTAGGAGTTGTTTCCGTCCATCTTGATTCCACCCATACTGTCGGGAGATAGACAGTACAACCACTGAGCTACAGTAACGATAAACAGTAATAGTCTTCTAGAACAACATCAAAAATTATCAAATCCCAGCCTTGTAATATTCTGCCCATATCACTGAAGCATCACTTCTACATGCACATCATGTTCTACTGCTCTACAAGATTGAGAAAGCCATCACAAATGCTCTCATGAACTAGATGTCTTTATATATCTGGTCATAAATATACACTGTTTCCACAACCCATGTTAACTTTTCACTTGTCACTTTATAACTTAGATGATGACCAAATATGTATACTGTATATGCTGACAGTTATTTTACTCTTATTTTTATTCATCTCCTATTTTCATAGTCTTTTATTATTATTATCATTATTATTTCTATTTTATTTATTATTTATTTGAGATGTTATTGATCTGTGTGAATCTTTGCTGTACTGTTTTTTTTCACGCTTACCCTGTTGCTGCTTTGCACAACTGAATTTCCCCTCGGGGATTAATAAAGGTTCATCTTATCTTATCTTATCTTATCTTATATGTATGGGTTTAGCTATTATGATGAACTGTTTATTGTCACTTGTTATTCAATGCCAATAACTCTTTCTCTCTTCTTAGTATGTCCTGGTACCATGAAGATGGTCTGATGAGGCATGTAGAATTATATATCATTCATGACAGTATTGGTTTTGTATCTCATGGCTGAGGTGTGGGTAGCAGCTTTAAATCCCAGCCAGCCTTTTATCCAGAGATCAGCGACAAAGAGCAAAAATATATAAATGATATATTGCTTGACATATAAAGTGACAGGGTTTTTTTTTTTTAATGTGGAGTTTTTTTTGTTATCCGGAACTAAAAGGTAAATCTGTAAAATGTTCTTTTTTGGAAATTTAAAACGGTTAGCCGGCGCTCTGAAGGTCCTTGTGTTTTGTGGCACACGGTCACCTGTGTTACTGTGTTAGTGTTGGAAACCAAGCAACTTGTTTCTTCAGCAGCTTCAGCCCTAATGATTCTGATACTTGCCTGTTTGCTGCTCATTCTTAGACTCAGGAGTGCCCAATCTGTTATTTGACTAAATTGCACACCATTTGTTTCATATCAGGCTTGAAGAGTTGTGTTGTTGGTACTGCTAGACACTCTGAGGAACATTGTTCACGTACAGACTGGGTCAGTGTTGATGCTCAGTGGGTGAGTTGTTATCTTACTGAGTCTAAGTATTTAGCTGTCACACACTGCCTTGCTAAGTAGTGCTGGATACCTCATTTGTTTCATGAATGAATAGTATGGAGGTCATTTGCAGACTCAACTTTTGTACTGTGTATTTGAGTGGCGGTGTATTTTGGGGAGGAAGTGCCTTACAGCACCTGTGGGGGGGGGTTCATATTGGCTTGATCCCTTGTCTTCATGTAATTAATGCTGGATTAGATCATTAGATCACAGGTTTCTTCTGTGGTGGGGTCGTGTTAGCCCCTAATGGTTACTTAAGGGTAAGATTCACAACAAGCAAAGAATGTCATTTCCAAAAGTGCATATATAAATGTATAATAATTAGGGCCGGGACTCGATTAAAAAAATTAATCTAATTAATTACAGGCTTTGTAATTAATTAATCGCAATTAATCGCATTTTTAATCGCATATAAATATTTGACCTGAGAACAGTGAGAAGCAATTTTTTTCACATGGATTTTAGTATACCATTGAATAATGACTGAATACATAAGCTTAAGCAACAAAACATTGTTTATTTTTTTCAAGGAGGTTCTTAACCAAGACCAACAGAAAAGTGCAATTTTTGCCATAAAGTGTAGCAATAGCATATTTAGGAATATAGTACATTTCCGAGATTCAGGTAGCCTATAGGTAGGTAGACCTTCTGTAAACTATAACACTTTGTTTTTTAAGTATAACACAATACTTTCAAGTACATTCAGAACATTGGAAACCCTGACTATTAGAAAACATCTCTCTGTTGCTTCAGAGGCCATAACAGACTTTGTTGATTTACCAACAGTTGATTTAAAAAATCTAATAAATTTCAGTCCAACTCTCTCAATAACCTTGGCCAAAACAATAAACAGTT
>NW_011364386.1:0-5527 GCF_000735185.1 Notothenia coriiceps | reverse complement strand
AATAGAACATCTTTGATAATGTCTTCTGGCCAATCAGAATCAAGATAACGGCGTGGCGTTGTTGCAGGAAGTCCCGGCGGAGAATACTTTTGCTGTAGTACAGGGGTGCACGTAACTGGTATGCAGGTTATGTGCGTAATCTGAAATGCGTACCGTCTCTTGTGTCACAAAGCGCATTTGCGTACCGATGTACTTGTGAAGCTTTTCCAGAAGGCGGTTAGATCACCGGACAACAGAGTCGGTCTCCGTGTGCACAGACGGGGCTGCTGTTAACGTCGGTCTGTACGACGGGATTGTGCCAAAACTACGCCAACCGGCTGCGGAGGAAGACTCCCCCCCCCTTCACTGGAGAACTGCCATAAAACAGCTGATCACAACGTTCACACTCTGTGGTCACGAAGTACTCCACTAACCCCCCCCGACGTTCGCGATACAGAGGGCTTCATCAAATAACTTTGAGTGGAGCCAGAATTTGGAGTACCAAACACTGATTCCAGGTACTCATCTGAGTACCTCACTGAGGAAGTGATGTGCACCCCTGGCAATAAGTAACAATGCAGTGAGGTACAGGGTCATGTTTTATCTTGTTTAGTCAAAGAGTCCTTGAAACATCTTATTTTTCCTTCAGATGAAACGTTGTTTGTTATCAGACAATCACTGACTAACATCAGAAAACAGAAAACGTTTAGCATTTCTGGATTATTTTGTAACACAACATCTCCTGATTCTGGTCAAATATAGTTAATTGTTGAGTGAAGCAAGCAGGACCCAAATGCAGATAACACTGATAATACCTTTATTTCAAGGATAATAATATCATTTGAGCAAACAGAGCACTCCCCGGTGAACTCAGTCACCAACAAAAGACGAACCAACACTGAACGCAGGAAGAGACAAGACTAAATACAGGGAGGGGTAATCACGAGACGAGAAACAGCCGGGCAGGGGAGGAGAAACACAAGGGCCACAGTTGAACACAATCAGACAATCAGACACACCAGGGAGGAAAAACACAGGAAGAAGGACCAGACAATACACAAGGGAGACAGGGAGAACCGAACAGCAAAATAAACCCAAACCTAGACATACAAAACTAAAAACGTGACATAACATGAGAATCGTGAAAAATATAGTTAAAAATAAGTTTTCCCAGCTAATTACAAGATGCGTTGATAAGGTTTATCTAAATATCCCATCTTATTCCAAGAGATCTTACCAAGCTAATTTCCCCTTGTTCTTTTTTGATTTGTTTAGAGAGAAAACCCCTTGTTTTTGTTGTTCTTGTACTGCTTGTTTTTGGAGCAGCACTTTTCCACATTGCTGTGCTGACTGGCATTATATTGCACATTGTAATTGTATCACTTTCCAAAGTCGTCCCGTGGGCCGTATGTTTGACACGGCTGCTTTAAAGCACCGCCACAGAGAGGGAATGAGAGGGGAAACAATAAGGGGGTGAAACAAGGCCACGGTGCGGATAGCAAACAAGCGTGAGTGGCATCCCGCTGATAAGAGAGAAAGGCCAGGAGTGCTTCCTCAGCAAGCCTTTTGTCAATTATCTGCTTTTCAGGGAGGGCGATGACAGATTGCGATTGGAAAGAAACTCCGAGTGGATTTATAGGTTAGCAGGAAACGTACGATCGGAGCAGTCATTAATCCATCTCGCAGGAGTCCAATCCTCCGGTGAAATGTGTGATGGAGCAGAGATAAAGCAGCAGAGTAGATCTGATTAGAGCTCCACACACTCCTCTTCAGGGATTAAGCACAACACTTCTGCTTTGTTCCATACGGCACATTCGCCATTAGCAAAAACATGGAGAAAACACAACTGCAGACGCTAATTAGCACGGCCACAAAATCGGTATTAACATGGAGTTAATGTGCCACTGGTGGGGGGGAAATCACATCATGCATTATTCCCCATGTGACGTGAGACCCTTAAAAACACAGCGTTAACAACGGCTGGGTACAAAATGTTCAAAATCTTTTATTCTGTCGTTTATTAGTATTAACATGTGCATACTCCTAGAGTCATTAGCATTTGTATATAAGCCTTGCCCTGAAACATGTCATGCTGATGAACTGCAGAACAAAGCGAACACACAAAGACATGTAAATGGTCTGCAGAGGCTAACATCCCTGTGTAACACTGGGGATTCTATTGGCTAGCGCTCCAACACATTGTACGTGATAGGTTAAGGGGTGGGACATTCTCTAAGCGGTTGACCAATCACAACAGTGCCGGCCAGCTAACTAATCAGAGCAGGCTCTGGTTTCAGACAGAGGGTGAAAAGAGGCAGTATGAGAAAAATAAAGCGCTTTTTGAACGCTAAAATCAAAATGTATGTACAAAAACCTCCTGTAATTATTGAGCGAAAACTCTAAATAATGCAGAATAAACTCTAAAAAGTGCTGTTTAATGACTAATAAACATAATAATGCTACTAATATGCATGCTAATAGACAGAGTTGGGTGTAACGCGTTACTGTAATAATATTACTTTTGTCGGTAACGGAGTAGTGTAACGCGTTTATAATTCAGTAATCACACTACAGTTACTAACATTGCCCCGACACGCGTTACTTCGTTAATATATAATAATAATCACACTCACTGACAGACAAGAGGGGTTTCCGCCCCCCCAAGTTTGTATACATGTAGGCCTACGTAATCTGCGCGTCCACATCTCCACGTGCAGTGCTGCATAAACATGGCTTTTCTTGATTGCCCTCTCACGGGTGAACAGTTCAATGTCCCGCTTCATTGTAGGAATTCTGCCATGTCTCTACCACTTTAGTTTGACCATCTCTGTTACTAAGTTATGGAATACTAAATAAATAAGTAATTAGATACCTTACCGTTACTGCGCTCATAAAGAATGATAAGAATAAGAATAATGCCTCGTTTCACAGACTGTTAGCTTGTTGTGGCTGGTAGCCTATTTTATTAAAGAGCATATCAAAAGAAAGACTTGTGTTATGTCTTCCTTATTGCAACAGTAATTGGGGGTGCAAGTGGAGTCTCGCAGAGGCAAAACTGTGGCGCGCTTACACTGTAGGTGCGCCAGTCTGCGTGATCTGACTGTAGGAGGGCGGCCGGCCCTGAAGAGGAAAGTAACGAGTTACTTTATGTAGAGAGGAACGAAGTAGTGTAATATTTTACTTTTTTAAAAAGTAATATGTAATGTATTATTTTTTTTTAGTAACGACCCCATCTCTGCTAATAGGCACTTGTTATAGGTTAATATATGTACCCATCGTAATAAGTGTTACAAATATTCAAACCAGCAGTTTTTTGGGCTTCTGAGCTCCTATCTCCTATCTCCTAAGAGTGTTAGCTGTAACTCAGTGTTGGTCTGCGATGCATGAAGCCCTCGTTCTCACTCCTCCTGCCTCCATGATATCCTCCTCTCTACTCCCCCCTCTCCAGAGAGATACTCCTCAGTTTGGAGATCACCTCTCTCTTTTCACTGCCTTTAATTCACTTCCCCATGTTGCCCAGGAGGGGAACGCGGTCCGATTGCAATGGTCTCTCCGTGCAGTCCTGACAGCTTCTCTTTGTCCTGCTTTTATCCGCGGGAACACGCTGCTTTGCAGACATCAGAAAAAGAGGCGCCTCTTCCACTTGATTGCTTGTGTCACTTCCTCCGCTCTTTCTCCCCGTTTCCCCCACGCTTTGAATATAAATACATTTCACACCTAAATGGGGAGGAGAGAAACTCGCAGCTCTGAATTCTGTGAAGTCAGAGGAAACTCAAACTCTTTCCAAGTATACTTGTCTAATCGAGTCAGGATATGTCTTGATATAAAACCTAATGACTTAAGAAGTAACAATGCAGTGAGATACAGGGCCATGTTTTTAGACATCTTCAAAGACTCTTATTTTTCATTCAGAAGAAACGTTTTTTGTATATTTTTTCATCAGAAAATCACCAAAATTGGTGTCATTTCATTAGATTCTTAAATTGAGAACTTGTGTGATGATTTATTTCTTAAAAT
The DNA here is from genome assembly GCF_000735185.1 of Notothenia coriiceps. NCBI lineage: Eukaryota > Metazoa > Chordata > Actinopteri > Perciformes > Nototheniidae > Notothenia > Notothenia coriiceps. The sequence goes on along the minus strand of NW_011364386.1, from coordinate 1,531 downwards.
AAGAAAAAAATATGAAAACCAATGCAGCTTGTTACTGGTTAAATCTATCTCAATATAAGATATCATTTTTTAATAAGAAAAAGTAAGATATATTGTCTTAAAGTAAGAATACTTTTCTTAACCAAAAAATTCTTAACAAGATTATTTATCTTTTTCGACGAAAAATAAGACTTTTTTTGCATCAGAAAACAGAACACTTTTGAGCATTTCTGGCTTATTTTGAAACACAACATCTCCTGAAATATAGTTTAAAATAAGTTCTCTCAGCTAATTACAAGATCTGATTTATCTAAATATCCCGTCTTATTCCAAGAGTTCTTACCAAGCTAATTTTCACTTTTTCTTTTGGCAAATTTGTTAAATATTACAGGCGAAAACACCTTGCAGCATTTCTCCAGTTTGCTGCTTTTTCTTTCAGACAAATGAAGGCGAACCCGAGGTGTTTCGTGCACGGTAGCAGGAACATGCTACACAGGCAGGATTTAGTCTAAATGTGTGTGTGTGTGTGCGCACATTTAGCTGAGCTCGTCTGAAACACAGCGACGTGTGAGCAAATTATAGATGAACTTTTCGTGTTCACGTTCACAAGGATATTGCTGAACCTGTAAGCCGCCTCCAGCCGTTCATTAAACATTGACAATTCTCTGCCATTATCATAGCGGGCAGTGAAAAGACCCGAATGTACAGAATAGAAAATGAATTCTCAGAGAGGGTTAGGGGAGAAAGGGAGGGGAGGGAAAGTGCATCTGTGTTTGAAGAAGCAGCAAAGAGACAGAAGAAACTGAACGGAGACAGAAATCCATTTTATTCACAACATCTATGATCTGAACTTCACTTTGAAGTGGATATAGTCATCAATTTATAATAAAGTTATTTCAAATAGGAATGTCAAAACTATTTTATGCAATCTAAGGCGCAGTAGGCTGCACTGATATACACCTGAACATCAGCAGGAGAGGACTCTTTAAAGTAGAGACACTACATACTGATATACACCTGAACATCAGCAGGGGAGGACTCTTTAAAGTATAGACACTACATACTGATATACACCTGAACATCAGCAGGAGAGGACTCTTTAAAGTATACATAGACTAAACAGTGTTTCTCAGATTGGGGTCCAGGTCAGGTTCCAGTCTCACTTATAGTAATTATAGTTTATAGATTATATTTTATTCAAATCTAATAAATCTATAACTCTTACAATCTTCGACTTTTAAAGACCTGTCAAACATATCTGTAAAACATTTCTCTTTGTTTTTTCTTTTTCTATAACCAAGACTAGAGAGGTGTAAAAAGTATGCCTAATTCATTTATATCAAAGAATAGGACTTGAGTGACCTTTCAGTATATTCTTTATCTTGTAAGGGGTCTTTTCATTTTAAAAGGATGACCTTCTTAATTTCAAAACATTTCAAAATAATACTTTAAAAAAGCAGCGCGATGATATTCGCCGCCGCCTGAAAGGCACACTGGTGCACCCGGTCGGCCTGGCGGGCGACATACTCTCTGGGAGAGCTCAACGTAGGGC
>NW_011364385.1:0-4382 GCF_000735185.1 Notothenia coriiceps | reverse complement strand
TTAATTTATTCATTGCTATCGGGATGTTAAGAGCATTCCATGGAATATAACAAAAAGTGTTTCTGAAGTGAATTACCTACCCTACCTTTAAGATAATGAAAATTACAAACATAGCAGTACAAATACATAAAAAATGCAAGAGTAAGAATACCCAAGTATTTAGGACATGGTAATACAAGTTCGATACATAAAGTGCAAGAGAAGATACCCCTGTGTTAAGTGCTGATCGCACGTCTGTTTGTTTCTCAGCCATTGTTTGAGTTGACCTTTAAAACTATTGAGAGTGGGACAATCCAAAGCTAATAACATTTAGTTTCTATTTTGCTCTTATTCCCCCTGGTTGTAATGTGTTGCTCTCCCTCAGACCCAGACCCAGTCCCAGAGAGCGTTGCTGCTGCAGGGCACCGACTCTCTGACCAACGCCAGTCAGAGCATCGAGAGAACTCTTCGCATCGCAGCCGAGACGGATCAGGTCGGCACCGATGTCATCGAGGAGCTGGGAGGGCAGCGCGAGCAGCTGGACCGCGCCAGGAACAAAGTGAGATGTTATGCCATTATAACGATGTACAGGAAGACATGTAACATACTGTATGGTAGACATCTTAGTCCCCTGATTCAGCTTCTTGTGGAATAGATTTTTGAAAGCAGACCAGCAGTTTTACAACATTTGGTGTCAAAAAAAGTGAAAAAGCCCAGGTTTTAGTGAGAACTGTAAGTAAAGAGACATGTGGGGGAAACTTCTGAAGCAATTGGAAACAGGACTCAGAGATACGAGGGGAGCTTTGATGGCAAACACTGACGGTTTATTTGGAGTGTGTCACGAGTTGCCAAACCAATTCTTTCTGCAGCTCCAGGTTTGAACTAGTCCGGAGTGTACTAATCAACATTCTTCATCAGTGAGACTAAACAATTATGGAAACTAAATCTAACTAGAGCTCTCGTCCATAGGAAAGAATGTGCGCCAGGGAGCCTTCGTCCCTGAACAGTAAACTACCTCATGGCGGCTTGTGCTCTGTCATAGACTGGCAACAACAATGCACCCAAGCTGCTTCTCCTTAAGAGAGATAGCAGCAACACCCAAGGCCGTAGACCTATACCGTGAGAAAGGAGGAAGTGAAGGGAGAAAATGATGAACTGTGTCGAAGGTTGAATACCTAAGCAAATGATTCCCTAACAGAGACTATTTGTTGTGGTCAAATTCTGTATCTTGTTTTATTGAAGTTGGTGAATACCGGAGAGAACCTCAGCAAAAGTAGGAAGATTCTTCGAGCGTTATCACGACGGTAAGTGCTTCCCCTGAAAAATCATACAATTCAGTTATCTTGTTTTTATTTGTTTCCAATAAATTGAATGTTGAGAAATTCTGTTTCCATTATTCTCTGTTTTTGCATGCTTTCATTTTGAGGACTAGAGAAGTCTCTGTAGTTTGAATGACAATATGCTTTAATTAAAAACCACTCATTAAGTTTATCGCTGTGAATTGTTTAAGCACATTTTAATTGCATATTTCTCGGGATAATGATGTGAAATGAAGTTGTTTTTTTACAGGATAATCATGACATTAAATCCTCCCATGTCGTCAACTAAAAACGTTCTCCTTCTTTTGGTCGTGTAGGCTGATGACCAACAAGCTGCTGTTAGGCGTCATCATCATAATGGAGTTGGCTATTCTAGCAGCTGCGGTTTATCTGAAGTTCTTCCGATGATGAGCAAACTTTACAATCCAGAATCTGACTTCCTGCAGCAAATACTTTTCATCCATCAAGTGAACTTTTACTCAGCGGGGATTCGGGATGAAACGGAAATCTTTGAACTTGTTAAAGGACCAAATCTACAGAAATGTGACCTGGGATTTGCACTTTTTCCTCAGACTGTTATTACCCCTGATGCTCTGCAGGGGGGGTTTTCTGGATTTGCTGCAACAGACCCCAGAAGAGATTTATTCACCCCTAAGTTCATGTCAAGATCGTCTGGTGGCTGTACTTCAGAAGTGTTACTGATAGAAGGTCTGGGAATTGGATTCTTTATTATTCGTCACCCAAACACTTGCATTTTGCTTAGGACTGTCCTCTAGCTGACATTCTTAGCTAACTAACACTACGATTTTCCTGCAGTGCGTACTCAAAAGTAGAAAGTGTATGCAGTGTGTGTTTTTAGAATTGGCCGTCCTATTCTTGTGAACGTGCTATCTCAATCACCTGGAGGAAATGACTTTGAATTTGGCACGAACATCCATTTTGGGCCAAGAATGAACTGATTACAACTTGTTGGTAAAATGTCAAAGTCATTGTGACCATACCGACGATGGTTTTGTCCATAACCCAATCATTTGTTTGCTTATTATGTCAATTCACCCAAATGTCTAACAGGATAAAATGATGGTGTTTAATATATGTTAAACTAAGCTCCTCCACAAAGAATCATGCAAAAGCACCACATTGCATCTCTGATTAATAGATTTGCTCTGGAATAAGTAATTCAGCCTGGAAAAAAAGCATTTCAAATGAATAATCAACTCCGATATCGACCATTAAGTGGATTTAGAGGGGGCAGCCCTTATTGTGCCATTATATAATAACAGTATTTGATGAAATGGCACCAGTTTAATCTGTCATCATGCCCAGTTTCCCAATGCTGTCATAAGCTTGAGATGTCGATAAAAAAATATGGTCGGAAGCTTTTACTACATGCTATGTTCTTAACAGTAAATAATGTCTGTCTAATCACTGTATAATACAGAAATCACTATTTAAAAACAAGCTTCAGTATTCCTTTATTTCCCAGCGTCACTGAAGCTAATGGTTAACGTCAGCGTGATGTCTGCAGGGTCAACAGCAGTCAGAAAAACATCCGGCGGATCTGCCTCAGGTTAGTGCTGCGCAAACAGCATCTGTTACTACGCTCCTAATTCTCAAATAATCGCTGATAAGGTTATTTTTAAGTGCTGTGTTTTCAAGTGGCACATCTGCCGCCGTGTTTTTCCTCCGCAGAGATATCACGCCTGGCTGGTGTGATGCCAGGTAAACATGTTGTGAGACTGAGCAGCAGGTGGAGAGAGGAGGAGGAAACTTCTGATTTATTATTGGTGCTGCAATCTGAAATGCTGCCTTCATGCTCCCTTTACTAAATACTAAAACAAAAACCGGGTTTTAACCTACTTTAAATAATAGTAGTATAGCTAATATATACATAACATACAGAAAAATATACGAAGGGCTAGGCCACTCAACAGAGGTATATCGCGTCATGAGTTCCGTTATAAGTTAGCAAAATCAATCACATGTTGGTAAATGATGCTTGTGAGTGTTGGCAGCTCATCCCTTAAAACAGAAGCCTCAGAGTGATTATAATAAGGAGAAATAGGAAGGGTGTATTTCAAGGTTGTTATGGAAATGAGTTATTGGGCTTTTTTCTTATCAACTAAGATATGGTAGAAAACATTTCCAACTTTAATTGACAGAATTTATTTGAAAAGTGGTCTCATTAAAGGTAGGGTAGGTAAGAATGGAGAAACCGGCTCGAGTACGCTAGAATTTGAAAGTACGCAGCCGAAAAATATCTGCCCCTTCCTTCAGACTTCCTTACAGAGCCCCTCCTCCAACACACACGAACGCGCACATGACCAATGAGGGCACGAGATAAGTTTGTGCACAGATGGAAGGCTGACAGGCAGGTAGGCCATCCAGTTATTTTAGCCGGGCCGGCTCAGATGATTGGTCGAGCTTTTTACAGCGCCACGGCTTCCACAGATGACATTTTTTTAATGTATTTATTGTCAAAGCATTTAATATATTCATTGCTATCGGGATGTTAATAGCATTCCATGGAATATAACAAAAAGTGTTTCTGAAGTGAATTACCTACCCTACCTTTAACACATGAATAATACTGTGTAATATATTGTTATATTTATATTTTAAAAGTACAATATAAGACAAGCACACGTTTCATTTGTGGGCCATATTTCATTATACTTTTTTAATTTAGCCGAGGTCCGCGGGCCGCATTTGGCCCCCGGCCGTAGTTTGGACACCCCTGATTTATCTGTATTTATCTATATATGTCTAAACTCTGCACCATATATCTGTTCTGTAAATGTATTGAAAACTAATGCGATGTATTACTCTTTGCACTTTCTTGTTGGATGCAAACTGTAGTTCGTTGGGCAATGACAAGAAAGTTGAATCTAATCTAATTTATTTTTGTTTGTAAAATCCTACCAATTGTTCTCCTAACAGAGAAGAGAGATCTAAGAATTGTAGACAGAACTCATTATCATAAACCAAAAAAACATTATTTAAAAAACGAAATGGTCTGAAATTGAGAGATTTGTTAGAATATTAAATGGCAAAAAGTGACCTATCAAAGGTGGGGTAGGTAAT
>NW_011364384.1:0-1555 GCF_000735185.1 Notothenia coriiceps | reverse complement strand
CTTCAGAAACACTTTGTTATATTCCATGGAATGCTCTTAACATCCCGATAGCAATGAATATATGAAATACTTTGACAATAAATAAAAGAAATTTCATCTTTGGAAGCCGTGGCGCTGTAAAAAGCACGACCAATCATCTGAGCCGGCCCGGCTAAAATAACTGGATGGCCTACCTGCCTGTCAGCCCTCCATCTGTGCACAAACTTATCTCGTGCCCTCATTGGTCATGTGCGCGTTCGTGTGTGTTGGAGGAGGGGCTCTGTAAGGAAGTCTGAAGGAAGGGGCAGATTTTTTTCGGCTGCGTACTTTCAAATTCTAACGCACTCGAGCTGGTTTCTCCATTCTTACCTACCCTACCTTTAAAGCTGCACACATTATCATCTTAAATCCAATGTTCCCAAAACGTTCATATATTAAAATGAAATTATCTCCCCAAGACTCCATGCATTTGCTGGCTCTAAATGAACTCTTCGCCAGCTCTGTTGTTTTAGTTTTTACACTTTTTTTTAGATTTTAAATCACAGTCCTTTATCAAGGTTGAAAGTCACTTATCGAAAAATAAAACTCACAACGAATGTGCCCTTCACAAACTGTACAACAGATTAAAGAGGAATTTTCACGACAAAGCAAAACTCCTGACACTATCCATGAATATTTACATACCTCACAGCCATCAAGACGAATGAGAAGTCATGTGAGTGTCAGGCAAAACAATAAAACTTCCAAGGAGAAACACATATTGCCCGCACTCAAAAAAACACAAGAGTATGACATCTTCCTGGTAATAAAATTTGAATAAAATAAAATTTAACACATATTTTCCAGAGAATTTCACTCTAAAATAAGTCCTTCCTGTGACCTACAGTAATGAGAGAATTATTTTTCTATTCAGCCAAAATATTAAGGGATTTATTTGCCTAATTGCATCCATTGTTAATTAGTCCTCAGAACAGTGGACATACAAACGTTCTCATGATTGACCCAAAACGTATTTGAGCTGCCAAATTATAAATAAGAGTAATTATAAGTAATAAGAGTAATAGAGTTGGGAAGGAATGAGGCCTAAAACCCGGAAATGAGTCAGCATTTTACCACTTCCACTTCCTTTGTCTCAGAGTCACCATATTTATGTTGACAAAGATAATGAAATAAAATCTGTGGTTAACCCAAGCTGAAGAGATTTTAAACTTTTTGTGTTACAGCATTCAATAAGTATGTAAATAACCCACTAAACGTCATTATAGCCTAACATTAGCCACCTTTAGCTTAGCGGTGGTGACGTGAAGTCATGTGACCGTGCTGTAGTTCCTTTATAGCCCAACGTTAGCCACCTTTAGCTTAGCGGTGGTGACGTGAAGTCATGTGACCGTGCTGTAGTTCCTTTATAGCCCAACATTAGCCTTTAGCTTAGCATTGGTGACGTGAAGTCATGTGACCGTGCTGTAGTTCCTCTATAGCCCAACACTAGCCTCCTTTTGCTAAGCGGTGGTGATGTGAAATCATGTGACCGAGCTGTAGTTCCTTTATTGCCTAACGTTAACTTTTTACTTAAAAC
>NW_011364383.1:0-3970 GCF_000735185.1 Notothenia coriiceps | reverse complement strand
GCACCAACAGGCTGTAAATCAGGTGGTCGAGTGGACTGATAACAATGCTCTTGAGATCAACACCAAGAAAACTGAGGAAATCTTTTTTGGCTCACCATCAGACTCCCATAAAGTCCCCATTGTCATCCATACAGATGAAATCAAGCAGGGAGTTTCATACAAATACTTGGGTGTAATGATTGACCATCTGCTGTCATGGAAGGATCACATTGAATATCTGTGCAAAAGGACAAAACAAAGAATTTATTTTCTCCGCCGTCTTAGGTCTTTTGGGGCGAGCAGAGAAATTCTTCTGTAGTTCTTTACATCTGTGATCTTGTCTACTCTACAGTACTGCAATACTACCTGGTACAAATGTTTGTCAGCAGCTTTAAAATCAAAACTGCTCCACCTGTTAAAAATCTGCTCAACGATTGTTGGTCAACCCTGTCAGAGACTCTATGACTCAGCCTATTATAACAACCTAGTGAGGCTGTCCAACAACATCATCTCTGACCCAAACCATGTTCTGAACAGTGAATATGAACTGCTACTATCTAATCGGAGATACAGGGTCCCACGATTCAATAAAGTCAGACTGAAGCATCCTTTGTGCATCAGTCAATCCTCACAGTAAATACAGAGCTAAATCTCAGGTCAAATGCACGCTGAAGGCTCTTTGAGCAGCTTTTCTCTCACTGATGGTGCTGTTATGTTAAATGTTTGTTGTTTGTGTTTCATGTATTTGTGTCTGGATACTTATCTGTTGATGTTGGACTTTGAGCTGCTGTGACGCAAGTCAAATTTCAGATTTGATCTGACAAATAAAGTAATATTGTATCGTATTGATCCCAATTTGGGAAATTGTTTTTGTTGCAGCAGCATAAAAGACAAGGCATGTAAATCATATTCACCATGATACATATCTGACCTTGTAGTAAGCTAAGCTTCTAGCCTCTAAGCAGGGCCCAGCCTTGCTTGCTCAATTTATACTTACCCAAAAAAGTTCTCAAAACACCATCAACCCTTCCAGACACTTTTAGCCATTACGGTGCAGAATAACATCTCCTTGTTTATTTTTCAAATATCCCACTTTGGGCCCGACTGAGCTAAGTCTGTGGGAGAGGAATGTGTAGGGTAGTGTGAGCATTATTGTTACTAGCCGGCCATTTTGGATCCACAAGGCCCCACACGGTGCCCGCTGTTTCTTCAAGCCCAACTAAGCTCTTGGTATTGGAGCTAATTTGACCCATGGAGGGCCAATTGGGACCAAGCTGCAGAGTTGGGCTTAGATCGCTGGAGCGAACCTTGGGCCAATAGTGAGAGTGGAGGCCACAGGGAAGTATCTTCCTCTAAGCCCCAAAACTCTTTCTTTCTTTTCCTTAGTTCTTTGCCTTTCTTTCATTCTACCTACTCTTTGTTCTTTCTTTCTTTACTTCCAACTTTTTTTTCTTTTTTTCTCCATGCCTCTTTCCTTCCTCCATTTCTCTCTTCCTCTTTGCTCTCCTTATTTATTGATTTCTTTCTTAAATTATTTTTCAAGTCACTCCTTTTCAACAAAAAATAAATAAATGGTGCATATTTTCCTTTCGCATATGCCCAGACATTTTGCTCCGTTGCTAGTTGAATGAATCAAGTATTATCTCATCTCGAACATCACTTATTTTTTGTATTTTAAGCAATATCCTTGGCTGTGTACCTTTCCTTTCATCTACCCTGTCATTCTGTCCTCGTGAGGAGTGAACCCAGTAGTGTAGCAGCCAGCAGGATGTTGGTCCAGAGGATAACGGTTACTCAGAGGCCTGTTGTCCTGGTTGCTGGTGTCAGGGAGATGGAGGGTCATGCATACTGATGTTGTTTGAACTTCTCCTAAAGTGATTATTTATGCACAGCCAGACTCGCTTGGCCGAGCCGGGATTAACTTCATGAAAATGCAAAACGACATGTAGGCAGGCAGGCACAAACGACACACACGCACACGCACACGCACACGCACACGCACACGCACACGCACACGCACACACACACACACACACACACACACACACACACACACACACACACACAGTGGCCTGCATTCATGGCCCAGTGCCTGGCTTTTCCCCCAGTGGTTTGAGGACAGGGCACTGCTAAACCCCCATGGAGCCTTCACACTAACGTCTCCATGGAGATGCTAAAGAGATTAGCACACTATGCTCTGGTGTGTGAGTGTGTGTATGTGCGTCACCCATCATGAGAATGGTGACAGCCCTGCATGTTAATTTAAACTTTAACCAAATGTTTTTTTATGCTATCAATCAACAGGTTGAACGGAGGGAAAGTGAAGAAGGACACTGAAGGGGAAAATGTCTTTGTCTCCAAAACACGTCTTTGTCCTAAAACAATGTCTCACTGACTAACTGACAGACATGTGACCTCCCATCCATCCGTCTATTCCTCCATTAACCCTATTTGTTTATGGGAACTATGAGCCTCAATGGAAATAGCTAAGCTTTTACATAACTCCAAGTGAGATCCCCACCAGGAACCCATGCTGAAAATGTGAGTTCATAGAGCAGTTAATAAATTAGTTAGTTAGCAACCTTAATTAGAAATAAGACTAAGTGTTTAATTTTAGAACTAGTCTCAGATTCTTGTGTAAAAGACACTGAGCCTGTTGGTGAAGCTCCCAAGCAGTCGATCTATGTTCCAACTTGTTACCTCATCATTATGTTTGACTAGTGGCCAAAATAATTAAATTGGGGTTTCAAAGGATCTAAAACGATTTGTTTTTGCAGTGTGCATAGCCTCAAAACACCTCTCAGAAATAAGGTTTCCAAAAAAATGCATGTGTTAGCTGTCAATGGATGTGACCAATTCTGACCAATAGCAAATACATTTCTAATCAAAGTTTGCATTTGGAGGAGGTGACTGCTGTTTGTGTCAAAGGCGTGTAAAACAAAAACGTTATTATTATTATTATATTTATCTTACATTCATTAATAAACTTATGCAATGTAGTTAACTTATTTCACATACATAACAATCCCTTTCTCAATGTATTTTAGATGAATGACACAGTTCCCCTGAGTTGATTGAGGGTTATTCAAATCAATGTCTTAACTTTCCTAATTGAAGGTGCTTTTGAGCAACATACCCTAACTGGAGTAAATATGCAATAATAACTTTGCTCTTTTATGTAACCAGGTTAAAAGCTATTAACGGAGACAGTTACTCGCTGTTATAAATCATACGCTGTTCCTTTAAGAGATTCAAGATGCTTGGTTACACTCAGAGATGCGCAGCAGAAAGGCGCGCAGTTATGACGTCATAGACAGACGACTCACTGGTAGTTTTCGCGGCAACAGGTAGTTTTAGCGTTGTTTTACAGAGAGACGCAGTTTTGTAAGACGTGTGTGTGTGTGTTCTCCACCGTGTGGGGTCCAACACGAGAGTGGGACGGCGTAAGTCACCAGATATATGGATATCAAAAACCACATTAAGGAATTATATGTTTAAAATGCCTTTTAAGTGGAGTGTGTGAATTTTGTATGGCATGTCTCATGCAGAGGGGAGAAGAAACGCAGTGTTCGGTGCTGCAGGTCGGTTCAGAGAGCATTTGTATTAAAAGTGAGTGTTAAAGTGTTTTGCGAATGATATATGTTGATAAATGCTGTACTGTATTAATTGTTAGTTAATGCATGTACTGTTCTGAAGTGGTAATACTGATGCACTTTTGTGACTGTTATCCTCAGCTGCAGAGGCTATTACCGTTGTTTATTGTTTAGGCTATCTATGCTGTTTACTGATCATTGTTTATCAGTTGATATTGTTGTGAGACAGAAAGGACCATTTACAACTTGTATCCTAATTATTACACTTATTGCTAGAGTGTTAATGCTGCACTCTGGTTGAGAACAGCATTAACACTCTAGCAATAAGTGTAATAATTAGGATACAAGTTGTAAATGGTCCTTTCTGTCTCACAACAATATCAACTGATAAACAATGA
>NW_011364382.1:0-3130 GCF_000735185.1 Notothenia coriiceps | reverse complement strand
AGTCAAAAACCCCTCCAAAGTACACCCTGAAGCTAGTAAAAACTCTAACACAGAAAATACCTGCCTATGCTGCCCCAAAACGCCTCGTTGGAGATTTCTCATTTTCCATTGTTTTCTTCCTGGGTTCTGTGACGTGTGAACACCCAAATCAACCACAAATGACTGGATTGGCCCAAATGGACCAATCCGTGGAGCACCTCACACACCAGGATCCCTTGGCTAACTAACAGGGAGTCCCCATTGACTTGCATAGAGCTCCCTGAACGCTGGTAATAGACGAGTTGGGATGGCAGAGAAATGCTCTCCGCAGACCCATTCTCAGAGCGTTATAAACCTTTTTCTTACTCAATATCAAGCCACACTTAATGTTTTTACTTCGGCTGTGAGTGTTTGTGTGTGCTCAGGATGAGTTTCGCTTGTTCTCGCTGTATCGCCGACCGGGAAGCCTGTCCGCTCCTCGCAGCAACGAGCCTTGCAACGTCCCGACCAATCAGAGCACACTGGGCTCACAGGGAGGGGGGGGCAGGAGCTCCAACAAGGCGTGGAGGACAGAGAGTGCATACACATACTATACAGAGATGCTGTATGAGAAACCAATGTGAGTTTGGAAAATTGCACAATTTAAATATATTCTAGTAGACCTCAACAATGGAATTATGATCAGTAGAAATGGCCATGACATGGGACCTTTAACTGCTATAAGTCTGTCAACCTCAAACTGAAAAAACCCTAAAAAGGGTGACGAAAGTAGTATTGACTGTGAGCTGTAAAACAAGTGACTCATTTCCATACAGTATGTGTCAGTACCAAACCCCTGCAATTAGAATTGATGTTTTGGCCGTGCTGGAGCCCCGCCTCAAGCAACCGTTAGCCAAAGCTAACAGATATAAATGATCTATTATACCCTCTGCCATTTCACTGCTTAACACTTGGAAGTATGGGGACCACATCTGCACTGGCTAATGTGACAGAAGACCTTATCATAAAACGCACAAACTGCACTGGTGGCGAATCTTACTCCAAACTAAATGAGAAGGTTGCTGCCATGATTGGATCCTCACTGAAACCAGATTTGCATTCCCTTGTTAATACAGATGTGGAGAGCAGACATGGTTTGGAGACAAAAGACTCAGGGTGTCCACTGCAGAGACATAATGATGGCTTTTAGCTCCCCCATAATTCAGTTTAATATCTATTTATATCAATTACGCCATCACTTTAAAAAGTTCTCTGTTTTATTGTTCTTCTTTAATGAAGTTTAAATTCACGCATGTAACAGCTCCGTTGGTTTATTTTAGTCTCACGTGCTGAGGGAGAGATCACACGTCATGAAACACCTCTCTTTCACACTTAAGTCTTAAGGTCTCTAAAAATATTTCTGCGTTTGAATAATAGTGTTATTCTGCTTGTTGGCTGCATTTGAGATAAAGGAGTATGCCTCATCTCATTAAATAAATTAATTCTGAAAGTCAATATTTCATTTTTGAAAGACATTCCGTGTGTTTTGTTAGGCTGTGTTAGGCTAAACTGTGTTTAATCAAAAACTTTGGCATAAAACTGTTATAGTATTTTTATGCCAATGCTTGTACAAAATAATTATGGAAGGATTTCAAATGTGCTTAATGATGCAATACATAGTTTAATTCTGCTCCTCATACATTTATAGTTATCTTATTGTAAGGCAAACACACTGACTTGCCTCAGCCTTCCTCAGTACCCACTGCAGACACACTGCCAACACGTGTGCATGCACCAAAGGAAGTTGTTCAAACACATAAATCACAGTAAAACCACAAATTTCCATCTTTGCAAATCCTACGGAAGCCCTGAGAAAAAAAGATTCTGTTAATTTATCTACCTATTTTTCCCTCCTGTGTAAATAACTTCATTACTTTGGGGGACAGTAGCTCCGTCTGTGGGGACTTGGCTTTGGACAACACTGCTTGGGAAGCATAGGGTCGGACCAGAAATACAGAGTGTATTAACTGTCCCTGCTGCCAGGCGTCATAACATGACGTAATCAATTTAGATTAAGATATGTTTTTCCAGGATCATTATTATTAGTTCAATTTAAAACATTTGGTTGTTGTGTATTTCAGCCTCCTATGGCAACAATGTTTATTATACTGTAGCAACACATATTTCAACCTGAAACAAGAAAATGTTCTGCCAAGAGAAATGTGCCTATTTTCACAGATGTTAACATATTACATGATCATTTTGGACAAACCATTTTTCTACGAATAACTAAATACAATATTTTCATTTAGTGCATGTTTCTAGTGTTCATATTTTGAACACTAGAAAGTGATTTTCCGCTTAGGGACGCAGCCTTGTCGAGTCAGTTAGAGCAGGGGTTCCCGAAGTGTGGGAAGATGAGCCTCCCCTCAGAGAACATAATCACAGCCGCACCCCCCTCCCAATTATTATTGCTATTATTATTATTATTATTATTATTATTATTATTATTGTTGTTGTTGCTATAATGCAGGGGTATTCCATTGCATTTCAAAGAGGTCCAGTGAGAGAAAATGTCATAAAATGCTCTGTTTTCGCTACCTTTCTCTTTTTTGATTGGCTGAGCGTCACCTCCTTAATACATTAAACAATAGCTTTTTTAAACCTCTTGATCTTTATGTTTTAAACATGTTGAGGTTAAGGATGGCAGCTTCCTCATACGTTGCACTCGGAGAGAAATAGTTGAGACGGAGATGTCTTTAGCAGCAGGGAGGAGTAACGTTTCACCAATGTTGTGAGGTTTACCTGCCTTAGCTATCCGTAACGCCACTCGGTATGATGCTTCGGTTGCCTTTGTATTCACAGTGCTAAATGTGTCAATGACATTTTTCTGTGACTGCAATTCCTTGAGCTTCCGGTCAAAAAACTCCCGTGGCTTGGTCACCAAACATGGGTGTTTCGTCTCAACATGACGCCGGATTTTAAATAGTCTCATACTGTCATTAGCTCGCACCTCGTTGCAGATAACACACTGTGGAGTGTCATCAGGACCGGTCCATGAAAATCCTAGCTTCAAATAATCATTGTCATACTTCCTCCGTTTTCTGACAGACGCTGTCTCCTCTCTCACTTTAGGTTTACTTCACTACAAACCTATCCATATGTTGCCGCT
>NW_011364381.1:0-2905 GCF_000735185.1 Notothenia coriiceps | reverse complement strand
TACTTGGATCATAAATGTATTGGTACTAAGTCAAAACAAACAAAGGCCTATTCAGGACCAACATGTGTTTCCTTTTAAACACAACCATGCTGGTATTTTTTGTAATGCAAGTGGCATGGCTTTTAGGGAATTATACTTTTATTCAGGTCGTTACTGTAGGTCGATTTTTGATTTATCCGGGACCTTGGTTTATGACAAAATACCAGCAAAATACTGACATTGCTATGATCCTTAGCCATAGTTTGCGTTTAGTGCTAATTAGCAAATGTTGGCATGCTATCATGCCTGCTGAGATTCAGCATGCAAATGTTCTGAAGTACAGCCTCACAGTGCTATAGGGCTGCACCCGAATATCCGAATATTCGTTCGTTGGCCAACTATTCGGGTTTCAATTTCATTATTCGGATATTCGTTTTTTTCTTCTTTTTTTTCTAAATGTATGCTATTAATAAAGGCGAATTGCCATATTCTTATACTATATTTATACTTTTGAATTGCACTGTTAAAATGCGGAAATATATACAATCTCAGCCTGTGCTCCTGACATCGCGTTCACTCACAGTCACGAACGCAAACGGCACGCTTCACCTCGCTTCACACACGTTGAACACAAAATGCCGAAGACTTCAGCTGTGTGGGACCATTTTAAATTGGACGACGGTAAGAAGAAGGCAGTGTGCCAAATATGCGATAAGAAACTGGCCTACCACGGTGGCACAACAACTCTGAAAAGTCACCTGGATGCTGTAAGTAGTAGCCTAGCTTAGCCTAGCTAGCTGTCAAGTTGCCATGATGAAGCTGCTTTATCCGCCGTTTAAACAGTTACGTTACACATGATAAAAACGTGCACTTACTTTGCTTGGAAAATAGTTGCAAGCGAGCAACCGAATTGTTCTTCTTTTTTAATTTTATCCTAATAGTGAAAATAATAGGAGTAATGTGGGAACATCTGGGGCTAAGGCAATTATTGGCATAAAGTTGAGTAGCTCAGCCTAATAATAATAATAACTTGTGTCCATAGGTGCATACAGCAGACCCTACAGTTACCCTACAGAGGACACATTTAGTTTTAATGTTTGCGAGTACTGAGACAATAAATAAATATAAATCGTAATAGTATGCTCTTTCTGCGCTTCTGCTTAACAGCGTGTTGTCAGGTGTCTCGGATTCGAAGCACGTTATGAAACTTTTTAGAAAAAAAAATGTATTAAAAAAAAATACAAATCTCTCCGCACCGAATATTCGCTGCTGATTACTACCGAATATCCGGAGCCCGAAAAATGGTATTCGGGACAGCCCTGTGTTTGTGTCAGGATTCAATGACAACGGATTGTAAGGCATCAGAAATGGATTTATTCATCTTGAAAGATTGTTGACTGGACATAGATTGACCCCCATCAACGTTATGCTATGCAAATATAAATTCTGCAACCAGACGCCCACCTTACGATTTTTTGGAGTCATCAGGAAGATTGTTGAGTTTTTCCCATTTTTTTCTTTGGATGAATAAATGATATATACTGCAAATGAAAATGTCTAACAATACTGCGAACATCATAAATTATCGTAACTTTGATGTGTCACAAACGCCATTAATTAATATACAAAATAAAGAGTTTAGGCGCCCACATCGAACTTCGTCGGCCTCCTAACATGTAATCTTGAAAACATGGGCACGTTTTATTGATGTTAAATCTGAGTTGTACCCTTATCAGTCTAATCAGGCTTTTACATTGTATAATAAACGGTCCAGTGGTCTTCATCCTAACTAACCGCTCTATATTAATTCCAGTGAGGGAACCGTGCACAGTTCATCCACATGTTCAACACGATTAAGGAATAATTTTTCACATAAATTGCCCCTAATCTGTGTGATTCCTCAGTTTAACATTAATTGGCTCATTAGATCACTGCCATCAGACTGACACCAGTGGGAGATTAATAGGCCTCAATAAATCCTCCCGAAAGCAGTAGTCTGGTCGCTGCGGAGCAATTAGAGATGGATGAGGAATGTAGGTATGAGAAGAACCTCTGAATTAAACCAACTTTGGAGCACCCTCATCCTTAATTCATCTGAAGTGGAAGCGTTTTAAGTGTGAAGTCAGAGAAATGTTGCTCCTTTCAACAAGTTAATCCCTGGTCTGCTCGAGAAATAGCCAAACATTTGTCTACAAGGAAACTAGATTAGCTGCTATATTAGTCACTGGGTCTCATCTACAGTCACATGTACTGTTTTACTCCCACTGAAAATAACTAAAAGCCTACAAGAGTGAGTAGGAGCACTTTTACTTTCAGGGCCTACAACACAAGCTTTAGAGAGCACTAGTTCAATATGTTAGTTAAAGGAGCCCTTTAATGCTAATTTTCAGGTTCATATTAGTATTCTGTGTCTCTACTTTAAAGAGTCCTCTCCTGCTGATGTTCAGGTGTATATCAGTATGTAGTGTCTCTACTTTAAAGAGTCCTCTCCTGCTGATGTTCAGGTGTATATCAGTATGTAGTGTCTCTACTTTAAAGAGTCCTCTCCTGCTGATGTTCAGGTATATATCAGTATGTAGTGTCTCTACTTTAAAGAGTCCTCTCCTGCTGATGTTCAGGTGTATATCAGTATGTAGTGTCTCTACTTTAAAGAGTCCTCTCCTGCTGATGTTCAGGTGTATATCAGTATGTAGTGTCTCTACTTTAAAGAGTCCTCCCCTGCTGATGTTCAGGTGTATATCAGTATGTAGTGTCTCTACTTTAAAGAGTCCTCTCCTGCTGATGTTCAGGTGTATATCAGTATGTAGTGTCTCTACTTTAAAGAGTCCTCTCCTGCTGATGTTCAGGTGTATATCAGTATGTAGTGTCTCTACTTTAAAGAGTCCTCTCCTGCTGATGTTCAGGTGTATATCAGTATGTAGTGTCT
>NW_011364380.1:0-2526 GCF_000735185.1 Notothenia coriiceps | reverse complement strand
ACTCTTTAAAGAAGAGACACTACATACTGATATACACCTGAACATCAGCAGGAGAGGACTCTTTAAAGTAGAGACACTACATACTGATATACACCTGAACATCAGCAGGAGAGGACTCTTTAAAGTAGAGACACTACATACTGATATACACCTGAACATCAGCAGGAGAGGACTCTTTAAAGTAGAGACACTACATACTGATATACACCTGAACATCAGCAGGAGAGGACTCTTTAAAGTAGAGACTCTACATACTGATATACACCTGAACATCAGAAGGAGAGGACTCTTTAAAGTAGGGACACTACATACTGATATACACCTGAAGATCAGCAGGAGAGGACTCTTTAAAGTAGGGACTTTTCAAAGTGGGCGTTTGCATCAGAAGTATTGGACTTAGTTTAAGGAAAACAAGGTGCTTTATTTTCAACTTTTTATTTCTTTCACAAACTAAATCCAGCTCCAGCTCCAAAGATTTCCACTAAAGACAGAAGCATATACAATAAAGTATTATTCCTCCTTGCAATACAGTTTTTTGCTGTATCATCATTTCATATGAGAGTGTCCGAGGACTTTTAAAGCAATACAATAAATGTAAACCTCTGCTGGTGGACGCTCTCTTTCTCTCCTCACTTGCAGATTTTCCGACTTCCTTTCAAAACTGAATCTTCTGTTTCCTCTCCTCCAATTAGAGAACCCTCCCAGGATGCATTGCAACATTTGTCTTCATTAGTAATGTGGGTTATGAGGAGTGTATTGTGGGTAAAGCTCTGGTAAAAACGTCTTTACACAGGGATCCAATTATTAAGTGTGGGAGAAAAGGGAATCCCCTCGCAGACTGCTGGCTTCAGCAAACGCTATAAATCACACACTGAGCATCGACTATCCGACCGCCTTCATTCTGACTGTGAGGCACTTTCTAATATGAGGGACATTTGTGTCTTTTCCCTTCATTTCATAATCTTTTTGGCTGTTAATGTCCGGGTTTACGGACCCACATGCAGACAGAACGGTTCAACAGAAAATACCTTTATCCAGGTAGAGCAGGGCAAGGCCAGACAAAACAAAATGTACAAAACTCTCGTTAATTAAAAGAAAACATATTCATTTTGTTTCATAGATAGATACAAGAAATGTAAAGTGGACCTATCATGCTACATTTGAATAGTAGGACCATACCTATACAGTATAAGGCATATTTATACTTTTTATTTTTCAAATACCAAACAGATCATGCATTTTAGCCATTCCTCATTTCGCTCAATTTAACACTGTCTTTGCATCATGGGCTGATTCTGTGAGAACAGCACCATCTACAGACCTGGCATATGTACTACAGTGTCTCCAGCGCTTTCCAACGGCAATGTCCGTGGCTGTCTCCTCCTGATTGGTGGAGTTGGCCCAATAGCCGTAGCGCCACTTCTGTGACGTCATAGAAGTGTTCAAATCTGGATCAGTCTGGATCAGATCCGTTGCAGCCCCTTTTTAAGAGATTTGGGTATGGAGGAAAATAGAGAGGGTTGTTTTTTCTGACACTTGGTGAGTTCCCTGGAACACCGGGGACACATATTCATGTATACAAGACGTACAAAAGTGCATTTTGCATGATAGGTCCCCTTTAAATAATGTATACTCCTCAAACTCCATACATGTTTACCTTCAAAGATAAATATGCATTACTCCTTATTGTGTAATGCAAGGTGTCTTATCTTACACATGTTTTTCCACAACACTTTTGAACAGATAAATTATCAAAGTAAGAAAAATCCCTTGCAGCAATGTTGTTTTGTTCTTCTGTTATTGATTCATTGACTTCTCTTCACATTGTCTTTTGCTCTGTTTCCCTTTCACACCATTTCTCACTCTCTCTTGCACACACACTTTTTTTGTTCCCACCTTTTTTCCACTGTCTTTCCTTAACTTAAGAAACATATATAAATCTCCATATCTGTCTTTACATGCCCTGTTAGCACTTAGCCACAAACATCAGCACACTGCGGTGTAGTTTCATAGAGGTGTCTATATAAAGCCTCCCTCAACCCCTTACCCATCCCCAAACCCCCATCAACCTCCTCTTCTTCCCACAATCCTCTCTGCCTCTCAGCCCGACCGAGCGACGCAGAGTTTCCTGGCTTCGGTTCAGCAAATTGCCGCTCCAAAGAAGGAGGAGGAAAAGGAGGAGGAGGCCGGATGGAAACTTAGAGACGGCTGCTTTGCCTTGGATACAAGAATAAAACACACACAAACACACGCTCATTCAGAGAGGGAAAGAGAGAGAATGCACACACTGCATGCCTTTGGAAATTAGTCAAAGTGTCTGGATGTCTCTGTTATCAGAACATAGTGTGGGAAAATCAAGACAACCAACTACATAAGGGACACATAGGCAACATTAAGGGGTTGTTTCTCTCTTTTCTGTCTGGCTGTCTTGTCCCTGGATGTATAATAAGAACTGGATACAGCGTGGGAGGCGGGGTCTCGTTCTTTCCTATGAGAGCTGCTCATTGGCGCATGAGGACCAAATGG
>NW_011364379.1:0-2159 GCF_000735185.1 Notothenia coriiceps | reverse complement strand
AAGCATTTACCTGGACAATGATCAAAGCCGAAGATGTGAAAGCACTGCAAGCCTTCTCTTTTTTCCTAAGAGGTTGTTGCAATGCAATGGAACATCTCACCTATATGGATGAAATGAATGTTGTTTCAAACATGATAAAACATACTTCAGAAACTACCCTACAAACTCAGAGACAAGTGGAGGAATAGAGCATGTCAAACAGGAAGAGCGTGGGCATCGAGGTACATTTCCTGACCTTTTCAACTTTATAGAAAGGCAAGTGAAGATACTGTCAGATCCTCTGTTTGGAAGCATCCAGGATGATAAACCAACTGCAGCTATCAAAACTGTTATCTCTACCTTTTCAAAGGGAAAACCAAGCCTAAGAGGAAGTAGTTTTGCAACAATTATTACCTGCCCAAGAACAGGTGCCGGTGATGAAAACTCCATCTTCTCCATTGTACCAGTACAAGTAAAGAGCCACAAAGAGGACACAGAAGAAGAGAGCATACCGATTCCACCAGCCCGGCAGATGCTCATCACAACAACTAAAACTGTACAATTAAACCCTGTATGTAAACGCTGAATAAACCTAATTATAAACTGCAACAATGGACCGGAAAGTCATCTGTTTGTGTCTGCGTCTGGATCACTCTTCAGCCTTTCTGTGAAGTAATGGCAAAAATATATAGGACAGAAACAGGAAATTGCCATTACAGCTACAGTGTAGTTATGACGATGAAAATCTTAGCTCACAGGCTCCTCCAACAGTGCAACACAATAACACAGATAAACAGAAAAATATAGTGCAGGTAAATAGTAAGAAAAATACAAAAAAAAGTGAAGGAGTGCAATAAGAGTCTAAATGCAGTTATTGGAATATGATATATTAGATCAATAATTTTTAAGTAGTATAGCAGCCAGATGAATGTTACCTCTGTAGAGGGAAAGGTTACCCCAACATGGAATATTATTACAGTATTTTGAAATGAACAGTTTCTTAAGTTAGGCAAAATGCAGTGTAGTCATAATACACAGAGCAAGGAAGATCAGTTTCTTAACACGTGACAAACCAGCTCCATGGCAGGATCTTTTATATTACTTACTGCCAGTGGAAATGATCCACCTAACCCTGGTGTTTTTAACACCAGAACAAAGTGTCATTAAAAATGACTAAGAGGATTGTGAATTATTTATTTTTTTAACTACAGATGACGATGACATTTAACAATGTCAACTTTTATTTATTTATTTTAACCTTTCGCTGTCATTCTGGTCCGTTAAAAAGTACTGTCCTAAAAAATTACGTTTTATTCCATCAACTCTTATCTCTTCAAACATATTTATTGTTTCACTTATACACAAGTGCAAGACAATTCAAAGATAGTCTGGATAACATCTGTTTTTTTTGCTCATGCTAGCTGGTTTTGGCAGTGTGTGTCTATACTGTATGCTTATTGCATTTACCAAAGACACATTAAAATGTTCTGAAAAGACTCCATTGGAAGCAAAAAATTTGTAGCTCATAACGCAAACACATTTCTAATTAAAGTGTAACTATTTGGAACATAATTAATAATGACATTTAGAAAAACTGATGCATGGAAAATTGATCTTTTTCTCTCTACACCCTGGTTTGAATCTCATCTCCCTACCAAAGCCTGGTGGCTTGTGTGAACAGGAATAGTCTTGAACATCTCACCTCATAGACCTGGTCCTTTTATTTGGTCCTCTCTCTTCAAAGGCTTCATTGTCTCCTCAGCTAAGATAAGAAGTATATTATGAGCTTTACAATATACACGGGCAGCAGTATGACCATCATCTCAAGGTCTTTTCAAATGCTGTTACACACTCTCTTTCTCTCTCTTACACACACCACCGGCTATCAGTCTGTGAGTGATCTCTTGGTTGCTTCTCTCTTTAGAAACATCTTATCAGTCCAGATAGTTCAGATTAATGACCGGCCAGAGTACAAAGACACACACAGACAGAACCATTTACCACAGTCCACTTTAAAACCAGGCACTATTGAAAAACACCATATTAGGCAAGCCATTCGCTCTTATATCTTATCGAATTTAGAAGAAAAAATACCTTTTCGAACCTCAATACAATACCTTTCTAAAGAGGTTTATTTTAATACTGTTGAGCACACAATGTAGACTAGTGTGTAATATACA
>NW_011364378.1:0-1972 GCF_000735185.1 Notothenia coriiceps | reverse complement strand
CACAGCTGGAGACCAGGGGACACTAAAGAATGACACACACAGCTGGAGACCAGGGGACACTAAAGAGTGACGCACACAGCTGGAGACCAGGGGACACTAAAGAGTGACGCACACAGCTGGAGACCAGGGGACACTAAAGAGTGACGCACACAGCTGGGAGACCAGGGGACACTAAAGAGTGACGCACACAGCTGGGAGACCAGGGGACACTAAAGAGTGACGCACACAGCTGGGAGACATGGGGACACTAAAGAGTGACGCACACAGCTGGGAGACCAGGGGACACTAAAGAGTGACGCACACAGCTGGAGACCAGGGGACACTAAAGAGTGACGCACACAGCTGGGAGACCAGGGGACACTAAAGAGTGACGCACACAGCTGGAGACCAGGGGACACTAAAGAGTGACGCACACAGCTGGGAGACCAGGGGACACTAATGAGTGACGCACACAGCTGTAGACCAGGGGACACTAAAGAGTGACGCACACAGCTGGAGACCAGGGGACACTAAAGAGTGACGCACACAGCTGTAGACCAGGGGACACTAAAGAGTGACGCACACAGCTGGAGACCAGGGGACACTAATGAGTGACGCACACAGCTGTAGACCAGGGGACACTAAAGAGTGAAAACTCACCTGAAAGGTTTGATGGTGTTATTTGAACAATGTGGTCACATGACTCCTTCTGATGTCACTGCAGATCTGCTGTAAGCTAGCGAGCTAACGTAGCTAACCTTCAGATATACTAACGAAACATTTAGTTAATGAATATTTTGTGTAAACATGAAGGAGTCTCAGGTGAGTTCAGGTGTCTCGGGTCACATGACTCAGACAGAAACAGGATTAGGTCTGGAGGTTTAATCTGATCACAGACAAACGTCTTATCTGACGGCTTAAATTACTGATGATAAAGGATTTCACAGAAGTTTATATTTAGGTTGTCTCGCATTGGGAAAGCACTTTATTTATATAATGTATTGTTATTATAATTAAAGATTTTAGCATCTGTGCACTTTCTGTTGAGTTTGTCCCCTGTCTAGTTGCACACACTTTTAACAGTTAAAATATCTAAAATATTTCTAAAATAAAATATTTTGATTGTATGTCTTTATATTTCTTTATATTTCTTTTTTATTGAACATGTTTGTATGATTGTTTATATTTTTTTATATCATAATAAAAATATATATTTTTCCATATTTCTAAAGAATATATTTTCAAGAATATTTTTTTGAATTTTTCTCATAAATGTTATTCATTTTCTTGTTTCATTTATTTGTTTATATATGAATTCTTCTTGCATTTTGCAGTACATTTTTTTAACCAGGCATTTCCTACTCGTCAATTCACTTGGTTCTGACTGATGTTGCTTCACTTGTAACAACAATGATACTCACACCTGTCCTGCAGCTCTGTGAGAAGACACTGAGGTGAGACGGGCAGATGAAGCTGGTTGTGTGACAGCTGACAGGAAGCTGGTTTTCCTCCGTGTGCGTTGCTGCAGCTGTGATTATAACTGAGAGATGATTACTGACACATTAAGCTGTCATTTAATGTAACGCTCCATCAGAGGCAGGACAGCTAACGACACATTCAAAGAAGTCTGTCCATAAATCAAGTGTCGTGTTAGAGAGGCTCTCAAGACTGTGTGTTTTGGTTTTGTTTGTATTTCAGTTTTACAAAATGGAAATGAATGACATTTGATCAGTAAACATCAGAAACTGACCTCCTGTCTCCTGGTGTTTATTGCTGCAATCTCAAAGTCAATCAATCAATCAATGTTTATTTATATAGCCCAATATCACAAATGTTACATTTGTCTGAGTGGACTTCACAGTTTGTACAGAATATCAGTATGACAATACGACACCCTCTGTCCTTAGACCCTCTGTCCTCAGACCCTCTGTCCTTAGACCCTCTGTCCTTAGACCCTCACATCGTACAAGGACAAGAGAAAACCATTCTTGTA
>NW_011364377.1:0-1462 GCF_000735185.1 Notothenia coriiceps | reverse complement strand
TATTTAGCCCAATATCACAAATGTTACATTTGTCTCAGTGGACTTCACAGTTTGTACAGAATATCAGTATGACAATACGACACCCTCTGTCCTTAGACCCTCACATCATACAAGGAAAAACTTCCGGAGAAAACCCACAGTTTAAAGGGAAAAATGGGAGAAACCTCAGGGAGAGCAACAGAGGAGGGATCCCTCTCCCAGGACGGACAGACGTGCAATAGATGCCGTGTGTAAATCGAAAAGATAATACATTTACAACATAGGTAGACCAAATGTTAGGAAATGCATGTGTGTATAATAAGAAGATGAATCCACGAGGAAATCCATCCAGGACTTATGATCCAGGACCACAGCAACGGCGCAAGATCCAGGACTCGCGATCCATGACACAGGACCGCAGGATCATCCATGACTCCGGATCCCGGCGTATATAGACACCAAAAAGAAAGACATTTGGGGAAGCTGGGTTAATCGGAACATGAGAGTACACAGGTATAGACAGAGAGAAGGAAGAAGTAAGATGTCCCCCGACAAACTAAGCCTATATCAGCAAAACTAGGGGCTGAATCTAATCAGCCCTAACTATAAGCTTGATCAAAAAGGAAGGTCTTAAGCGCACTCTTAAAAACGGATAGGGTGTCTGCCGCCCGAACACAAACTGGAAGCTGATTCCACAAATGTGGAGCTTGATTTATTATCATGTGGTGCCTAAAGAGAGTACAAAGATGATGTGGAACTGGAATAACAACTCCGCTTCACTGTGCATCGAAACAGACTTTCAAAAAGATATGATTTGTCCACAAAAACATCTCACGAGAATCTTTCGTGTTGTGCGTGTCATATTTTATTCATTCAGTTGTTTGCTGAACTGACAACCAGTAAAAGGCATGTCGTGTGAGAGCAGAAGCCGACTGTCTTTATAGATAAACAGTCCAATGTTTCTCTATCTGAGGCATTTGTGCTTTATTATCTGGCACAGCTTTGAGAATAGCAACAACTTATGATGCTGTTGGGAAGTGATCTGACATGCTAACAGCGTGGGCTGCTTTGTAACAAGTGACAGTGTGCTAATTAAAGCCGGTACACTTCTTTTTTTTTTTTTATCCTGTACAATGTTTTAATGAGCGCTCATGCTATCTGCTCTCTTTGTGTTTTCCTGCATATGACTTTGAACTCCATGTTGAGTTATTATATTGTTATGTTTCACCTCCCACTTAAAGCTATAATCAGAAACTGTAATTGGCACTCTAAGCCAAAAACATGGTAGATTTGTGTTTTCTCGTAAATTCAAGAACAAAGTGGACATCTGGTGTATTTGCTGCGAGGGATCCTAGAATTGCATTGTGTCTTAGTGAAGTAATTCTAATTATCTTTGCCTGTGTATAACCTTTCATGGAAATCATCTCTCAAAAGTCGTGCCATTTTGCCTTCATGCGCCAATGAGCAGCTCTCATAGGAACGA
>NW_011364376.1:3675-9449 GCF_000735185.1 Notothenia coriiceps | reverse complement strand
TCGGCTGAAGTCGAATAGTCCATTTAGCTTTAGCTTAGGAACCTTCCTAACCGAGTGAAATGACCCGGAAGTCCCTCAGTCCATGATAAGTGCTGTTCCAATTCTCCAAATGAAAGGAAAGGAGGTTTCAAACTTCCTTTATAACCTCCTTTAGCTTAGGAACCACTGGACCTCCCTCACCGAAAGGAGAGGAGAAAATGCTGCCCCACAATGCATTGCGGCCGCAGCATTTGCCGTCACACAACAGTCGGCCAATCACGGAAACAAACGATTATGACGGAGAAATTATATCATGAAAGTTACGGTGCTTATTAAGCATTTTAAAACGTATGTGGTAAGTTGCAAAAGTGCTTTGTTTTGAACGTTCATCAGTATTATAATCAAAAAGAGAAATATGAACGTTAGTTTTTACTGAAATTGTCAAATAAAGTCAACATTTCACTGAGCTGTGTGGGGTTTGTTCAACTTTTAAAAGCTGTTTGAATGGTGATATACGCAGTGATAGATGTTAAGGACTAACGTTTATAATAAATACATTTGTATTTATTTTAAGATATTTTCATACAATCATACGTATTGGGATCATTTGTATTAATGTGGACCGGAGGGAGAGGGTGACGAGCATACATTTCACTTTCCTTTTTTATTTCAATTACAACTTTGGTCATGAAGAATATGTTTCTCTGTTGTCCACGTTCATAAAGCATAAAGCAACAGCATCAGAGCACGGTGCAGAGTCTCTAGATGAGTTCCTCGTTCTTATTAAACATCCATGTAGTCCGTTGTATAGAACACTGTAGTTTCCATAGTTTCACCACAGCAGCAGACGCACACAATGACGTCCGCTGGCGCATCATAAACACGTTGGATAGTGAAAGTGCATTCGGATTCTCTAAAGTACCGCAGTCTCTTCTCCTAAATCCTTTTGAATTCTCCTATCCACTATCCCTTAACCCCGTGACGTTTCACTCAGAGGTCAAGGAATAGGAGATAGGGTTAGAATTTAGGAGCTGATTTTTAAACTATCCGACCGCAACCACAGACAGGAAACCAAAGACAGATCTAAACAAGACAAAACACAACGCAGACAGAAAACCAAAGACAGATCTAGACAAGACAAAACACAACACAGACAGATCGTGACATATACATCTGAACAGCATAATATGTCCTCTTTAATGTTCAGTGTTACATGTAATATATGCATTATATCCAGATAATGTATCTAGTAGTTCATTGTAAGAATTTATTGTGAGAAAATGAAAGATGAAATCAAGGCAGACGTTTGATAATTCTGAGAGCTAATAATGATTAGTATTATTACAAAAAAAACGAATTTCCTGTTGATTTAACTCAACCATTCTGAAAGCAAGGAAACAAAAAACCTGCCCCCTGTTGCTCCGGTGATAAAGCAGATTTACTAGGCCCACCTTTGAGGCAGCATTGAAGAATACATTTGCATTCAGGCCATCAACATGCATAAGGACTCACGGATGTTTGGATCTGTTTGCATAAATTCATTTCTAAAATGAACATAACCTGTCAAATTAATGACTTTGCCTGTAAGGAATATCAAAAGCTGTATAAATGCTCTGATCTGAATGTGATTTGAATGAAAAAAGAAAGACGGCCCTGTTCATCCTCCGCTCGCTTGTTTAAACTAGATGTTATAAAAATGCACTTCTCACCTAACCTTGCACTCCTCCCTCGTTTTCCTCCTTTTAGGTGATCGCAAATATGTAAACAACATTTGTTTTCATGCATTTGAATATGATTAATTATCACGGAGTAATCCAGCTGCACTTGTAAAGACTTTTCAGACCAGATTAGGAATTTCAAAGTGACAACCATGATAGATGGGAGCATTCTGTAAATCGTAGATTAAAGGTCACAGCGATGAGTGGGAAAACTCACAAGGCATCGTTTAAGTTGAAGCAGATGCAATCAAATAGACGAGCGCCTCAAACAGGCAGAATGATTATGGAAATGGATATCTGCACACAACCAAACATATGGCAGCGCCTAATGCCATGTAACACTAGGGGCTGGGTTTAATCAAACTTCACCAATTAAAAAAACAAATGATATGCAAACATCTGAAAGTCTGAAGAGAAAATGAGCAGGATTGTTATTAATGATAGGGAAGGAATCTATCTCCACTAATTCTCTCAACGTTTCCTCCACTGCTCTCCTCTGCAGATAACACTTGTAACAAGCAAACACACCGAGTGAAACATGGCAGCGTGTCAAAAATAAATAATAGGGAATTCACAACAGCATGAATTTATTTGCAAAAAAGCTTCATTACATATAGATTGAGTTCATGTCAATCGACTCATTGTACATCTGTTTAAAAAATGTCCTAATTTTAAGTATATTGCAGAGCAATCCTCATTGGTTCAATGTGTAAATGACATTATTATTCAACTCTATAAAGCATAACAACGATAAGAATGATTTATGAAATGAAAGTGATCCTGAGAAAGGGTGGTGAAGTGATGAAAGTTGTAGCATCTCAAAGGGCTCCCTCAACAAAAAGCAATGGGATGCTTCCATTGGGTTTCAGTATACTGCAGAAAATACTCTCTGATAATACTCTCTGTACATGTGTTGTTCAGCAGGATCATCTCCACATATAAACATCACTTTGTGATTATTGAAAGATAAATGCAATCTCCCAAATTAGAAAGCCAACGTTAGGCTATAAACAAACTACCTCACCGCTAAGCTAACGCACATTCACCAGTAAGGTCTGCTGTACACTGAAGTATTTTTTCTATTTCCATAGTGATGTCCAGGTTTAGGACTCATCCCAGCACCACTCTATTGCGATGCTATGGGTCTGGCTGCAGTGTTTTTCTCTAAGGAAGTTTCCTAACTGACCCTGAAGTATCAGGCATGATAAGAGCTAGCATTCTCTGAACGTTAAGAAGGTGCTTCTGTGCCTTCCTTTGTATTTCGTTTAGCATAGAGGACACTGGACCATCTTTTAGGATTTCCAGCATCAATATGTTGAGCATCAGGATTCTCTCTGCACTGTGGAGATTTCCCTGATGAAGTCTTCTTTACATCTCCTTGACCTCCTGATGTTTTTAGGTAAAGGGAAACAGGTGAGGGAAAGAAAGAGAACATTATTATTTTGCCCATTTGAACGCAGCCTTTTTCTCTTCTTTTTTTTCTTTAAAAGTTTGTTTGAGTTGAATTTCAGTATTGATTACTTTCAACTGATATTTTTTCAATTTAAACCCCTCTGTTCGGTTTCTAACTTGTTTTATTTCTGTGTATCACAGTTACTCTACCATAGTATTTCACAAAATAAATTGGAGATTTTTAAATGATTTCTAAAGGAATTGAGGCACAGACCCTGTTTCAGTTCTGAAGGACTGAGTTATATTATATCTGTTGATTAGTCTATGGATTATTCTTCTTTAATAGTTAATCCTTTATTTAAGGAAAGGTTAAATAAAAGAGTGTCCATTACAGATGATGATGATGAAACGGGGGTTATGGACCCAACAGGGACATTATTCATTAATTCAATTAATGACAATGAAGTGTAAAGAAAATAAACTGCGTATTGTAATTCAATCAAGCCCAAGTTTAAATATTACATCTTTTTTCTCTTGTCCAACCGACAGACAAAAAAGACGAATAATGCATTGGAGATAGAAATTCATATTTGAGGATTTTAGGGTGAATTTGTTTCAAAATATAACCTAATTTATATTTTATTTGTAAAGGATGACAACAGTTTAGCTGATATCACACCAAAGATCAATCAAAAGGAGTGTGTGTGTGTGTGTGTGTCGACCTCAAGGGCAGAGAGCAATCTAATGCTCATATTCATATTCATACGCTGATCTGCATGTCAGGCCACTGGGGGGCTTCAAAAAGCAGCGCCCCGGTGTGGCTGGAGGAGAGACACAGAGGATCACTGCAGCTCAGCGAGGCAGACTCACAAAGTGTAAGTTACAGTTGACAACAAATCAAAACATCCTTGTGTATGCTTACTTGAATAAAATACATTTAAAAAACAATATTAATATCCATATAAGAGATGTTATCACAAATTAGGACTTTAAGGGGAGGAAATGGAGGGTAAAGTTGTTAATTGAAGATATGATGGTGCATTTAGTGTGCAGGTATCTTCTGTTTGTGAACAGAACCTTATTTCTGCCTCCAATAATGTTTGAGATTCCAGAAAACATTTAAACAGGAGTCGATGCCGCTCATTCTGCAGGGAGGGGGTCCGCATGGAGAATGTGAATCCCCTAATGACATGCGACTTGATTCAGGTGTCTGCCTCCATATCTGCACTGATGTCAAACACACACACACACACACACACACACACACACACACACACACACACACACACACACACACACACACACACGCTCAATCATCCCTCCCTGAATGCACAGTGTTGTTATTCCATCAGCTGGTACAGTGTGTATACAAACCAAATCCATTTAAAATCATACACAAAAATATAAACTCACAGTACATACAATTGCATTTATGGTCCCACAGGTTAAGTGACTGCAGGCATACTGTATAGTGGCCGGAAAAATACATTACCTCTTGGTCAAATCTTAAATGTTTCTGTGGCTTTTCTCTGCACATTTAGGAAGCATAAGTAAAATCAGCTATGTGCACATCACATTTAAAATAAATCTGGGCTTTTTATCCCCCAAAAATATGTTGTATATTTAAAACATTAAGAATGATGTTCCTCTCGTGGTTGTTTTATAATTATTTATTTATTTTTCTATCATGTCAGCATTACATTACTTCACTTATCCTGGGTGACTTACTGTAAGCTTTAATGTATGTGGACATCGCAGAGTAAATCATAATATTTGACTCTAAGCTGCTCCCCAGCACAGGCAAAGGTGAACCTGCCACTTGTCCATTATAGACATGACACGGGTACCCCCCCCCTGTCCCCTGTCCCCTGTCCCTGAGGAGAAGGTAGGGTTGCAGGGTGTGGAGGGGAGAGAGGAACTGAGGGGTGAGCAGGGGGGGCTTTGAGAGGATTCTTTAAGCAGCTCTGTGTATTGCTTTCATGTTGTCCAGCCGGTAACTAAGTTGGGTTGCCCGGAGCGATGGCTAATTCACACCCTCAGATCACGAGCATGAAATGAGAGAGCAGGGAGCGCTAAAGCCCTGAGGCTAATGATAGCTGCCTGGCATCCTCACCCAACAGCCCCCCCCACCCACCCATATAAATCTGCTTTCATTTGGAGATGATCCCCAGAATCTCCTCACACACTTAAGAGAGGAGAGGCGAAACACCTGGTCTGATGTGAGTGAGGGGAGAGAAATATATAAAAGTCATCAGGATGTGACTTCAGTTTTTTTGAAGCTGCACTGAAAAAACTGAAACGTTGACTTTAATGAAATGTATTATGTGAACAAATGTTTTTAGGCTGAATGAAATGTAAATAATGTTGCGTTTAATGATGTCCAACTTAATATTATTGCTTTTGTTGCTTTGTATGAAATCTGTTGACATAATACATTTAATTAAAGTCAACGTTTCAGTTTTTTCAGTGTGTCTTCACACTTATTTGTGTTAGTGAAGCATTGCATTCTGGGTATTATCCTAATTCGAGCCAGCCCACACACGAGCCAGTTTGTCCTGATGGAAGCCTTTTTTCTATGGAGATCAGCAAAATAGAGAAATAAATATTTAAAAGAAGAATACAACTGTGAAGGACTTTAAAAATCTTTTAGTCCTCCTCACAACAAGCTTGTGGAAACACCCCCCC
>NW_011364376.1:0-3646 GCF_000735185.1 Notothenia coriiceps | reverse complement strand
CCGCCCCAACACCCTTTTTTTTATCTCGTGGCCTCTCACCTCCCGACCAACTCTCCCCCCACACCCCACAATTTAGTGTTGTGTCGAACAACGACAGCTCCTTCTCCTGTATTTTCTCCTTCCAAATTTATATCAGGAGGAAAAGTTGTTATGTACGAGACAGAAGCAGAGTCTGTTTATACAAAACCCCTCTTTAAAGTTATTTCAAATTTCCCAGCAAGGCTTTGATAAATCTGTTTGTTTGAGGGCAGCATTAGATGTGACCAGCGTTTTATTGTGACATAAAACCGCATTTCTTCCCTGGCAGATTAAAAATAAAATCGGTTAATAAGAAAAGCTGTCAGCAGCAGAAAATGGCTGACATAATCCGTTTATCCTCCAAGCAATAAAGATATTGGTCCTTGGGAGTCTATCTTTCCTCTTATGTTATTTCGCCCAAAACATTATCTTCTATGCATTCAGATGGATTAAGAAGTCATGTGGGAGATAGAAAGGAAATGACAACAAAAAATCTAATATCGCTTTTCATTCCACATCACACGCGTTCACAGGAGCATACATGTGATCCTGTGTTAAGTTAATGAATAAATAAATAAGGAATAGAGAAAAGGAAGAAAATGAAGCAGGTCAAGGGTGGGGATCCTGGAGTGTGATGGAGGGGGGTGAGAGGTTACTGCAGGGGTCAGCGAGGGGGAACCAACTATAACTCAACATGGAGCTTCTGCTCTCACAAACAGAATTAATCGTGCACTGGAAAAAATGCTGCTCCAAAATCAAGAAAATTAATAATAAAAATAAGGTGTTTTCAATTGTAATAAGTAAAAAACAGAACACATTTGGTCATATTTATTTCTTAAAATAAGATGGGATATTTAAATGAGGAATTAGATGTTGTAATGAGCTGGGAAGCTTATTTTTAACTATATTTTACCAGGATCAACATGTTGTGTTACAAAATAAGCCAGATCAAAAGTTTTCTGATGTTAGTTGGTTATTTTCCAATTAAAATGGATTTTCTAAAATCAAGTAAGTTGTATTTCTTGAAACAGGATGGCACATTTTTACCACAGCAGCTTACGCAATTGTGCTTGATATGCACTGAAAAACCTGAAGTGTTTGTTTTCATTTCATGGTTTATGTCAACAGATTTCACATAACTGTATTAGGTTAGTTAAAAGCAATAATATGAAGTTGAACCTAATATTTTTTATGTGAATCTGATTTTTAATTGAAGTCAATGTTTCAGTTTTTCAGTGTGAGATACAGTATGAGATGTTTTCAAGAGTCTTTGAATTAACAAGATATTTAAGATGCATTGTCTAAAAACAAGCTCTATATTGTTACTTCTTAAGTTATTATGAGATATTCTGATTCGAAGTTAGACAAATATACTTTGAAAGATTTTGAGTTTTTACAGTGTCGTTGAAGGCAAGCGTCAGTGGGCTAAAGAACAGCTGCTGCAAAGAGAGGAAGCTCTAATGCACAGCGTTTAACATCAGAAACAGAATTCACTGTGAGCCGCTGATCAAGAGTCTCACCGGCTTATCTCACGTAATGCTACATGGCATGAATCATGCTCTTACATGAGACATATTCAGAGAAATTCACACTTTTAATATTTAATTTCAGCGCCACATCACACACATCATTTCACAGTGCAGAGTGGTGTTTAATCAACATGTGAGACGTGCTACAAGGCAGGTATTCTCTGTTGTCTCTAAGCAGACAGCCGCTGTTATCCCGCCTGAGAGGAAGCAGCCATTGCTGGGGAGGCCGGCGGCGGCAGACCCTCTCCTCGGGGACTCGCATGACTGACAGATAAAGGCCCAGGCGGAGGGGACGTGTGGTCAAAGATGTGAGGCCGGTCATGAAACGCTGATTCGGATCTGTGTGAGCCACCGGGGCCATGCTGGGGCAGAGGGGTGGGCTGTGGGGGGAGGGGGCTGCTGGATGATGGAGGGGGTGGAGACGCCTCTGAGTGGCAGCCAACGTGTGCCGCAGTGTGAGGCTCTGAACCCAGACTCTGTTCTGTTTAATCATGTCGGTTTGGCTGGTAATGAAATTTGACTATGCCTCTAAAGGCAGGAGGCTGATGGGGGGGATATTAATATCTTTCAAGATTATGCATGAAACCCCGGTGTGTAATTTTCCCACTCTCCTTGTCGACCACCAAATTGTAAGTAGTTCATCATTAGCATGGAACTTTTGCGTTTCCATCCGTCTTCCTGTGCGTCCGCGCTGTGATTAATGCGCGCTCTGATTCATTAGCTCATCATCAATGTGCTTTTAACTGATCACTGCAGATCCATCATGCACTGCAGGATAAACACTCAGCACGCTCAGAAAGGCTATCTACACATCTATTTTGGTTGGCTCTTATGGGGGGCGGGGGCACATAACTCACAATGCCAGCAGCCGTAGTCCACCACACTCAATGAGCAGCCATTGTACGTCTGTGCCTGAGAACACCCAGCTATTAAAGTGTCATCACATTCATTTGTAAAAGAGGAGTAGGCCTACCTCCCCACCACCAACCAACTTCCCCTCAAAACATGCTGGGATAGAAAGAGAGGGCATATCATTAAGCACTCGTGATCATGCGAGGGAAGGTTCCACCGCAGAGAAGAATAAGAATAATTGTCAGTGAGCAGAAAGAGAAAGGGAACATCACTTTGGAGCGCACCTCATCATTCTGCTGACTAATGAACCAAAATAAACTTTACTGAACAACTCTTAACTGCACGGAACGTCCTCAGAACGAATGGACTGATTGTTTGCCAGTTCATCCCAAAACCACATGAATGACCGTTAAAATATATCAGCGACAGGCCTGCATGGTCACTTTTAAACATTGTGTATATATCTTTAATGAACAAGGACCATCTATTAAAATATATGAATCTCTAAAAGAGAAGAGATGCTTTGCCAGAATATAGCTAAAAGCTCCTTTCCATCTGCAGTCATGGTTCGTTTTGAAATATGTTATCTTGTTATGTTACGTATGTTATGTATGTGAGGTAAGTACAAAATACAAATATGAACCCGTAATATATAATATTCATGATAACAGATTCTAGGAATAATACTAATACTATTAATGAATTACAATTACTATCTCACTACACCATGAGCCGAAAGACAGTAAAATGATCAAAGACACATAGTCAATAGAAACGCTTACATTATAAAATACCTATCAAAATATCCATTAGAGGTGTTTTGAACAGTATGATTTGCCCCAAACTTTGAACAATTGTTCACAACAAATTAAACACACAACTAGGCAAACAGTTAGGATTTTTAAACTGTTTCTTCACAACTGTTTTTTTATTTCATTGTCTATTAAGTTGAGCTGCCTTATTTAATGCTTGATTATACTTACTTAGCTTCACTTCATATTTTAACACATGAATTTCCGTCGCACTTCGAAGCAAAAGCAACCCTAACGTAAAATGCTCTTGGGTCACTTGGATTATTACTATTAGTCTTTATCTAACAAGTATCATTGCATACCAAAACACGATTCATGGCAGATTTAGCTTTAAAATCAACTTTTCATCGTCAGCTACAACAGACAGAATCAACATTTTTGAAGATAATCCGAGTCTCCAACCATGTGAGCTGTTGAAAGTGTGTGTGTGTGTGT
>NW_011364375.1:0-1903 GCF_000735185.1 Notothenia coriiceps | reverse complement strand
CCATCGTGCTTTAGGACAGTTTCTTCTCCCCGAAGGATGGAGGAGACGTGCAGTTCTTCTTTTTTAATCTTCAGAAGGTGTTGACCACTTCTCCACATGTATAAGGCTGGAGGTGTAAGGCTGGAGGTGTCACGGCACTCAAACACGCTGAAACACTTCCTTCTGAGGTTAAAGTAAATTCTGCTGCTAAAAGTATTAGTATTATGAATGATTTAAAGGAAACGAGGTGTGTGTGCACATCTCACAAAAACAGGTTTTTAATTACTTTTCTTTTACAATATCATCATTCCCAAATATAATTAGAAGAGTCCCTCAAATGTTTTACGTGATTTAAACATTATTGTTATTATTGTTACTACACTATTTTCCGATCCGCTCTAATTCATCACGAGTGGTTCGTGGTCCCGTTAAAGATAGGTAGTGTTTCCAGAACCCTGCAGACAAAGAGATTTAAAGGAACATTTACTATGTTTTCATTTCCTTTGGGTACGGACCAACAGAGCAGCAAAAGTGACCAAAACATCTGAACCAAAAACCAGTGAATTAGTAATAAACGTGTCGTCACACCTCCACGTCACGGGCTTGCTTTCTGTGATCTGTGCTTGTTTTTTTGTATGCTTCTTCCTGAGCACACTGCTTTTTATTTAAATTAAAATGGTATTTGTACAGCTGATGACAAATGCTTTTTTCTTGTCATATTTAATATAAATAAAGTTCCTGTTGAAAATCCTGATGCTAAAATGTGGATTCCGGCCTCGAAACGCACTAGGCGGTGCGTTCAGGGTACACACACTTTCTAGTAAAGATGCATTTTTCTCATCCTGTGCCTTAGAGACGTCATTTTAAATATCTCCAATATCAAACCCTTTAATCTGTGTCAGCACTTCAAGGGTTTCACAAGATCATCTCCTCAAAATAGTAATAAAAAGGTTTATTTACCATTTTTATTAAATGTGGATGTATTCTCTTCTTCACCGGGGGGGTCGTCTTCTCTTTATAAGACATGGTGCTTTCTGGGAAATGTAGTTCTAGCAGTTGAAAGTTTAATTTATTTAGGTTTTGGCCTGAAAACATGAACACTAGAAAATAAAAATATATTTTCACTCGGTTTCCAAAACATTCAATCTTGTTTTATTTGTGCAAAACTTTGAAATGTTTCAAAATATGATCCAACCTCTATCTCTCTTTTTCAGGTTTTTGTTTGTAATGCTGCGTTCACAGCGGACGCAAAGCAAATCGTTTGACTATGAATCAGAAAACCAAAACAGCCAATCACCCAGCTGCAGCAGCAGCAAGGCGGTACACGACACGCCCCCTACACGACACTACAGTGGCTAAGAGACATTGATACCGTACATGGCAGATTAAAAACAAATTGCTAATGTTATTGTAGCATTTTAAGCAACTAGTAAGCAAATAAATTAATAACCTAGTCTATCCGTTTGAGACACAACAGTATATGACTTTCAGCACAAATAATTTTGTCTAATACATTAAAACAAAAAGGTGGCTGAGTTAACTTTATTTTATTTTTTTAGTACATATAAAATAGGTATTAATGAGATCATCTATTAACTAGAGAATTCAATTCCTGAAGAAAGTGCTAGTGGGAATGCTTTATGCTGAAAAGCTGACGCTACACTGCTATGCTGAAATGTAATGTGTAAGAAGAAAGTGAAGAATTTAAATTTAAATTATACATGAACACTGGGGGCTTGAATGTGTGATGAGAGAAGAAAAGAAAGTAAAAAGACTTGGAAAAGCAGCAGAATATTTGAACTGCAAACTTTTGAACTAACTTGATGGTGAATGATCTGTCGCCATGGCAACGACATTTGATGACACCCCATAATACGCTTAGATGTGTTGATGGCTGCATCGTTACCAAACCTGTGGTTTGCGT
>NW_011364374.1:0-3394 GCF_000735185.1 Notothenia coriiceps | reverse complement strand
GGAGGTTGATGCCTCGGTGAACGGGAGTTTAATGGCTTTCTTGTCCGCAGCAGCAGAAAGCATTTTCGAATGTTTGAATGAATCAAAGTGGGTCGTCACCGTCGATTTTCACTTATGCTCCAACACACAGTTGCACGGGGTGCAGAATAGTTTCCCCCCACTTTTTGCCCGGTCTTTAGTAGAAATGTTCGTCGGTAAATGAGATGGATTAGATTTTTTCATCTTGGTGTTTTCTCTATCGTGTGAGCTCCACACGTTCACTCTATACAGTGTTGTTTACATTCTGTGATGCGCGAGCTGATGACGTCACGTCAAGACGAGTTCACTTTTTTTTTCTCTCATTTTGTGTGGAAAAATGCGGGGATTATGCCTTTTGATAAATATGCGGACTTTTGATGATTATGCGGCCTTTTGATGATTATGCGCCATTTTGATGATTATGCGGTAAATTCTGCGATCCCAGAATCACGTTTTTCTGGAGGGTCTAGTTAGCAGTCAATTAAACCAACACAAGAGCTATCATTCGCTCCAGCAGGGAAGCTTTTACCTCAGTCAGGTGACCTGGAAAGAGCCAATGACAGACCCTCACAACCACAAAACCCAAAGAAGTCAAGATAGAAATGAAATCAATCTGACGTTTCAGAGAAAAGAGCAGCTAACTGGTTGCTTTGTCACCTTTTTTCTTCCGTAAATAGTTAAAAAATGGCTTACTGTACAAAACCGTTTTCACCCAACGTTGAATACTTGATTTTTAAAATACCATCAACAATTAAGCATTGGATGGAAAAAAGATTGCATAAAACGAATAATTTGAATACAATAATCAATCAAAGGCAACAGAATACAAATACCTCATAACATAACACATCTTTTTTAATCTGGTGTCATATAATAAAAATGGTGTCAAACTAACTTTGACCTGCGAGATAATTGTCAACAAACCGTGATCACCCAACAGTGAAAATGCAATTATCAAAATACAATTGACAGATGTACATTTTGACTGCAAATGAATTGCATAAAACTCATTTTATTTAAATTGAATGACTAAAATCCATGTCATTTACTGAGCTCTTCAACCTGTATTCATTAAAACAGTTTCAAACCTTTAACTTCGACCTGAATAATCAGATAATTGTCAACAAACCATCTTCACTCTACATTGAAAACGAAATTATCAAAATACTGTTGACAGTTATTAATTGGACAGCAAATGAATTGTCTGAAACTCATTTGATTTAATGTATTTAAATACTTAAATCCATGGCAGGTTGTACACAAGTCATTTACTGACTTATTCAACCCTTAATATAAAACTGTTTCAAACCGTTTACTTTGACCTGAATGAATGAACTATTTTTCGAGTTGATTACCTATGTTTGTGGACTTCACTTTGAGAACAACAAGAAAAGTGCAGATATGTTTGTTTACATTTTATTTAATGGCCGTGCTACAATGGAAACAGGTTGGTTTCCATAAGATACAGGAAGCTATGCAGACTTTTTGCTGCCTTAGTGGAGCCAGGATTGCATCTGGGAGAAAAGGATCTCTTGCAAACTAATTTTAGGATCTGTACAAATCCCATTGGGGCTAATTCTGGATCCATTAGAGCTGAATGGTGATGGGTTCCTGCTCAGAGTCACTGCAGTGGGCTTCTCGGGCTACAGGTAACACAACTCTGGATGAGTAGGGAAGTGATATGGATATTTGGTGCAGGGAGCTCATTGCTGGATAGATTCTATCTGAAATTCGTGAGGTCAGAAGCAGATGCCCCGATTGATCTGAAAGATAGAGCCGCAGAAAGATAATGAGAGGGTGTTTAAGTAGAAATCAATGTCGTTTAGGTTCATTTGCTGTTGTGTTTACTGCCGATAGACGGACATCTGCACACATGAGGTCAGGAGTTCAATCCTCTTTCTGCCACTGTGTGAAAAGCAGAGGTGGGAAGTAGTTGAGTACAAATACTTTGTTTCTGTACTTCATTTTCATTCATTTCGTGCCTATTGATTTGAACACGATCCGTGTATCCATCATTTCCTGGTCTTCTCTAAAGAAGAGGGACCAATGGAAACGTTGTCATGTTGCCGTTGGTCACCATGGAAACATTCATTAGCTAACAATGACATTATTGTTCTATTAATATAAAGGGAGGTCAGGTACTCTTTAAAACAGCTGCTAGTTATGGGTACTTTTTACTGAAGTACATTTACATTTACTGTTATTTTGTATTGACTGTTGTGTTTTATCTTAAAGGTCACCTATCATGCTATTTTTAGGCAATATCACCCATTCTAGCCATGCCTCATATCCCTCTATTTCACTTCCTGTTTCTAAAGTGCTGATTTGGGTATAAAGCTTTAAAAATCAAAAAGGGGGGGGCTGAGCTCATGCGGGACCCGGCAGCTACTGTCTAAACTAAATGCTGCCGTGATGAAACGCCATATCATGGATTATCAAGGATTCTCTCTGAAACAGTATGGAGCTCAAAGGCTTTCTCTCTTGCCGGTTATACCACAAGGTGAGTTCCTTTTTACTTCCTGCTTCTTCACACACATGCTCTCCAGTACAGGTTAGCTCTGAGTGTTAGCGATGCTAATGTAAACACCGACCATATTACGTCCAAAACAGTCGAGCATTGTTTCTGATAGCAACGTTTCTGATAGGGCCGTGGGTCCACATTTCAGATATTACGTCATATCGGACGCAAATCTGGATCAGCTCCGTTGTTCCCCGTTTTTAGAGATTTGGGTACGGAGGAAAAGAGAGAGGGTTTTATTTTCTGACGCTGTGTGAGTTCCCCGACACACAGGGGACACATGTTGATGTATGAGAGACATCAGAAAGTGCATTTTGCATGATAGGAGACCTTTAAACTAAAGGCCAAAGAGATTCTGCTCGTGTACGTTTTATATCTAAGGAACTTTTTTATGGTTC
This sequence comes from Notothenia coriiceps, assembly GCF_000735185.1. NCBI lineage: Eukaryota > Metazoa > Chordata > Actinopteri > Perciformes > Nototheniidae > Notothenia > Notothenia coriiceps. The sequence goes on along the minus strand of NW_011364374.1, from coordinate 460 downwards.
GATATTGAATACTATACCTGGGAGTTAAGCCTGCGATGAAATACTGTGAGAAGCTGCTCTGAATGTGCCATTGTTTTTAAAGTTTCATATGTCAGGGATGGTTTGTTCAATTTATCATTTACTTTTTTTTAAGACATTAAACTTTTTTGCAATACTCAAAACAACTGTAACCCTGTTTGACTTGTATGCAACCCCACAAACACCTTTATATTAAAGCTGAATTATCAATATTTCTGTATTACTTTGGGTTTTCAACGTGTTTCAGGCCGAGGACCTTCAAGAGGCAGTTTATCAGACACTACATACTGATATACACCTGAACATCAGCAGGAGAGGACTCTTTAAAGTAGAGATACTGATATACACCTGAACATCAGCAGGAGAGGACTCTTTAAAGTAGAGACACTACATACTGATATACACCTGAACATCAGCAGGAGAGGACTCTTTAAAGTAGAGA
>NW_011364373.1:0-4168 GCF_000735185.1 Notothenia coriiceps | reverse complement strand
TTTATGTACATACTTAGATAAGGGGGAAGAGCACCAAGAATAGCCTTATATATAAGGATGTGCCAATGTTTCAGTCTACGCGTGGTCAGGATTGTGTAGAAGTCTATGAGAAAATCCCCCTACTTCTTACTTTATTTGTTACCTCTCATTACTTCAAATATGTGAACTCGGATTCACACAGAGATAGAAATTGGATTAGGAAAGAGGGAAAGTCAAATAAACAGAGAGATGTTTAATAAAGAAAATGGCAACTGTTTGCAATATAAGTCCCGTTGCATAGAAGTCTATGAGAAAATGATCTGACTTCTTGTTTTATTTATCACCTCAGTAATCGTTTTTTATGTATTGTTCGTGTCAATAGCTAGTTTTTAGTCCTCCCCATTACAGTATGATATTATTTACGTGTTCATTTAGTAAGTTAAGGTCCCATTTAGCGTTACATTTAAGCTGGGTACGCTTGAGGGTTTTGTTCACTTGTTAATGAAAGCTACATTTTTTGTCCCCTAAATATTTCTTGTTCAGCATTCGGTTGTAAATAGCTTCACTCTCTTTTGTCATTCGTGGTTTAAAAGCATTATTGGCATCTCTAATGAACTGGGGAAGGTACTGACTTGAACCAGAAATGACATGGGCGCTAAATATATCAAACAGCATCACCTCACACGTCTGCTTCATTTGCACCTAATGCCAATTTCTTGATGATGCAACTTATTCTCGTTAGAAAGGAGCCTCTCCTTCATTCTGTGCGATCCCATTGAGCTGTATTTGTGAATGGAGTAATTAAATGAGGCTTATTAAAGTCTTTCATATCGAGAATTCAGATATTATTCAAATGAAATTAAGGTTAAAGGTGGGGTAGGTAAGTTTGAGAAACCGGCTCGAGATACACTTTTTGTTATATTCCATGGCATGCTCTTAACATCCCGATAGCAATGAATATCTGAAGTGCTTTGACAAAAAATCCATAAAAAATATCATCTGTGGAAGCCGTGGTGCTGTAAAAAGCACGACCAATCATCTGAGCCGGCCCGGCTAAAGTAACTGGATGGCCTACCTGCCTGTCAGCCTTCCGTCTGTGCACAAACTTATCTCGTGCCCTCATTGGTCATGTGCGCGCTCGTGTGTGTTGGAGGAGGGGCTCTGTAAGGAAGGGGCAGATTTGTTCCGGCTGTGTATTTTCAAATTCTAGCGCACTCGAGCTGGTTTCTCCAAAATGACCTACCCCACCTTTAAATGATGGTGGTCAGCTTTTCTTTGAGAATGAAAGAAACAGCCCCCGTGATTAATGATGTGATTCTTCAACATGCAGCATTTAAGATATCTGAGGTGTTCCACATATATCCAGCAGCAGTTCTTTATATGAGACCACCTCAACGTACTCAGTACAAATGATATCAGATATAATCATAACATATATTGTATGTTCTATATGTTCTCGTTTGTGTACTCGAGTGAATTGTTTGTTTGTAGCTGGAAACAAATCCTGAAAAGCAGATGAATGAAGAGTCGCTGAATGAATGACCCACTTACATTTGATATGAAGGAACCCGAGGGGAGTTGAAATAACTCAGATACAGTCGTGTAAATGTGAGCTGAGAGAGGATCAGGGGTTTTAGAAAGTTGTGTGAAGTGACGCTAAATGTTGCAACACTACTAACTTGACTAGTAATAATAATACATTTTCTTTTTAGGCGCCTTTCGTGACACCCAAGGACACCGTACACTTTGTTTAAAAAGAAAGAAAGAACACGCTAATAGGCAACAGAACATGATCATGAGGAGACAGTCAAGTGGACACAAATGAAACATATATTGGGGTAATAGTAGATTTAATTATGTTTGTATGATCAGGCAATGCAGGAATTTGCTTTACCCAGTGGACCCTTCTGAACAAACATAAGTAATATTAAGGATTTGAGGTCATTTTAAACATCTGGATCCTCTACTTTTTAACCCAAAAACTAGATTAGTCTATTTTTAATGCATATTAAAAGGGACGGTAACACAGCTTAAGGCCACATCTAGATTTTTTTGGAGGAAAAACAACTTAGAAATGGGTGTGTTTCTTCACCACAGGAGCTGAACCTTCATTCAGGAGGGAACCAATCAGAAGGACTGGTTAGTGTGTGTGGAGCAGAGAGACAAAGTGCTTGAGGCTGTGACGCTACAATAACAGTGTTCTGTTGCGGCTGCTTAACTGCTTCCAATGTGGATTAGAGTGAAATGTAATTGCCTTTTATTTCAAAAGGTTGATAATGAACACAAAAGGACCTTATCCCATTTGTCCAACAGCCCATTAGCGCTATAAAAAACCACCATTGCTCTGAACATATGAACACTACCTGCAACAACAAGCAGATGGAAAGGTATTATGCTCCACACCTGGCCAGTCACTTTTTGGAGGGCTAGTTTTTTCGGAACGTTTCTCCGACAAACCGCCTCGACAATGACGGAATCAAAAAGTGTGCTTAGTTTCTTTAATCCAGTCATTCAAAGACAATCCTTCAAAATCAGGCTGCTGATTGCTGGTTTCCAAACGTTTGAATACAGTCACCCCAAACCACACAGGAGCTAATCCTTCCAAATCAGGCTGTGACCCGACCTACGAACATAGCATCTTTAGTTCAAACTACGTGGAAGGGAAGCTTCATTTTCTTTGGTCAAAGACAACTCATGAAGGTGGATATGATTAACATACAATGACTGTGTACAGCACTGCAAATAATCCAGAGAGCTGCTTTACTGTATCTGCTGCCATGCCATTTTTAGGATGTTCTATAAGACCGAAAACCCAATTTTGACAAATAGGCTGTCACCTTGAAAGCAGAAGCCCATTGCTCCGGAAATACCCACTCTACCTGCAACAACCAGATGCATAAGGTTAATGATTATGCTCCAAACACCTGCCAGTCCCTATGCTAACGGGGGAATTATGGAGAAAAATGCTTATTCTTTTGAATCCAAAGTCACAAATGGCAGCTCCGAAATCAGGCTGTGATCCAGCCTACGTACTTAGCTAAGATAGAATATAACTTTGATTCAGCATTTTGAGTGAAACAACAAGAGTTCGACCACAACAGACAGACAAAAATAATGATTTACTTACAAAAACTATGTACAGCTCTTCCAAAAAACTCCATCCAACTGGTTCATCTGCTGCGTGCCATTTTTCTGACGATCCATTGGACCGATAACCAATTTTTTCCCCATAGTCAGTTACCCGGAAAGCAAAGGAAATACCAACTCTAGCTGCGACAAGCTGACGCACAATATTGCTCCCTACTTGGCCAAATCGGATGTAATGGGGGGCTTGCTTGCAGGACTGTTGATTTCGGAAAGTTCCTCGGACGAAGCCCTGAAATTTTTTTGAAAATTGTCTTTGAATCCAGTCATCCAAAGCCACAACTGGGACCTAATCCATGGAAATCAGGCTCTGGTCCAACCTACTGTATGTACATAACTCAATTAGCATCTTGAGTTAAACAACAACAGTTGGCCAACCACAGAACAGAAAACTCACGAAGGCACATGTACAAACAACGACTCTGAATAACTCTAGTTCATATGCTGTAATTTTTCCGACGTACCATTGGACCGAAAACCCACTTTTGCCCCAAAGTCAGTTACCCTTTACCTGCAACAGACAGATGGACAATGCTAATTATTGTGCTCCGAACACCTGGCTATGTTCGGGGCGGACTGTTGGTTTTGGAGTTTCTCAGACGGAGCCCCCAATAATTAGAAAATCTGAGAAGTGTGACTAATCTTATAAAGCCAGTCGTCCAAAGCCACAAATGGGAGTTAATCCAAGGAATCTTTAACGTGTTCCGACCTACGGACATAGCTATATTAGAGTTAGAGGAAATGGTAACAGTTACAGTTTCTTTGGTCCATAAGATAAGATGCGCTAAGATTCGATACGATAAGATAATATGTACTTTATTAATTCCAAATTGGAAAAATACTTTGTTGCAGCAGCTTAAAACAAAACAATGCGTTGCACGTAATGCAAATTAAAAGAGTAGAAATAAACAATTCTCAAATATAAACATCTCAAAAATAGAAATAGAAATAAAGAATAATTTGTTTAAGATAAATGGATGAAGGCACATAGAAATACAGACACATAGACTATAGCTGTGCAAAAACTCCTAGAAGACGCTGGTTC
>NW_011364372.1:0-836 GCF_000735185.1 Notothenia coriiceps | reverse complement strand
ACACATTTTGAGTTGTATACACTGCTGGAAAGAGGATATTCCTAGCTTTCTAATGATATCAGGATTGTTTTTGTACTCCAAATATTAAGCGAAATGTCACATTATGTAATGACTGTCACCGAGTCATCATTTTGAGAAAAAGGCCTTCAAAGTTTTCTCTTCTCTGGAATCCATTGATCTGATTGATTATTAGCGGAGCAAATTATCAAAATATTACGGAGGGAAGATATTTTCGTTTGGATTACTGGCCTGGGGGAAGCTTGTGAGTGTGTGTGTGTGTGTGTAATTTTGCGTTTGTGTGTATTGTGTTTGTTTCCCGGGGAAAACCCTCACGAGAAACACTGTCTGTTGTTATGCCAGCTGTGACGTTACGTTACTCCGTTCTCCGCTTGTAATTATGCCGTTACAAGCTTCAAAGTTGTATTTATCATCTGAATTTGCCGAAACAAGTTAAATATTCTGAAAGCCAAGACTTTGTTTAATTGAAATCAGATGAAAACAAACTGTAACGGACTCTGCCGTGTTATTTATGATTACTCTACGCCCACATTCATAATGTCAGCCGGAGGGAGGGGGGGCGGCGCTGTGGAAGAGCAGATTGCCTGTCATCTTCCCTTTACAAGCTTAAAGATGTATTTATCGTGTGAGTTTGGAATAAAAGTTTCATATTCTGAAAGCCAAGACTTTGTTTGTTTAAAATCAAACAAAACACCCAAACCCCGAAAAAATTGTTTTTTACGCAAATCCACGTTTATTTTGAAATGAGCCGTTGCGACTTCCGACTGATTTCGATAGAGCGGGTCACATATCTCAATAGGTGAATGCTTGCATAGCAT
>NW_011364371.1:0-5305 GCF_000735185.1 Notothenia coriiceps | reverse complement strand
AGTATTAAAAGTTGATAAATAAATTTAGCGAAAATTAAGGCTATTAAAAGGTATTAAAGGGCATTTTCCAAGGTGTTACATTTTGTAGCTTGTTTTCAATAAGTATATCAATGGTCCAAAGAGGTTGTATTCTACAGTCTGCCTGAATGTAATCATTGCGTAGGTGTGTAGTGTGATTCTGTGTAGTTTATTTATCCCGTTGGATTTGACGTCATCTGAACAGGACATCGCGCTCTCACTGCTTGATAGCGCGCAAAGGTCCGTTTACGCCGGTTGCTAAGCAACATCGTTATGGGGAAATGCAACTCTGCGTCCAAATGGTTGGAAGATAAGGAGGAAGGACAATCAATACTGTATATAGTCTATGTGAGGTGAAATGTGTCGCCAAGGTAACCGGTTAAAACTCCAAGGGGAAAGGGTCCAAAGATCCAAAAATACTTAAAGTTCCAAAAACACCGTAAATTCCAAAAATACTTAAAGTTCCAAAAATACTTAAAGTTTCAAAAATACTTAAAGATCCAAAAACACCGTAAATTCCAAAAATACAAATGGTTGGAAGATAAGGAGGAAGGACAATCAATACTGTATATAGTCAATGTGAGGTGAAGTGTGTCGCCAAGGTAACCGGTTAGAACTCAAAGTGGCGATGAGGTCTTAAAAAAGGTCTCTAAAGGTCTTCCATCTGACTTCAGGATTCCTGCATACTGAATACCATATTCCTTTTGGTCTCTTCCAGGGCATTAGGGCGCGCATCCTGGAGACGTTTGTGATGCTTTTCCTGCTGGCTCTTCTCATCCTGGGCATTGTGTGGGTGGCATCAGCGCTTATAGACAACGATGCAGCCAGTATGGAGTCACTTTACGGTACGTTGATACAATATTCTGTGTCATTTTTGCTGATAAATCCCTGTTTTTGTGTGTTGTGTGTGCATTAAGTGTAAACATTGAGCTGCAGGTTCATTAGTTTAGCATAAAGACTAAAGGGCTTGTGGTTAACCAGGAGCTGTTTCCCCTAATGTTCCCTTTCTTTTAGATCTTTGGGAATTTTACCTCCCCTACCTGTACTCCTGCATATCTCTGATGGGAGGACTGCTTTTGCTCAGTAAGCCATTACATTTCTCGTATTATACATGATTTTAAAAACCTCCTAACTAACGTGGCGCTCGTGTTAATTCAATAGACTAAAGATTGAAGCGGGTCTCTTTGTTTCTGTGCAGTGTGCACTCCTGTGGGACTGTCCCGGATGTTCTCCATCATGGGCCAGTTACTCGTGAAGCCGACAGTAAGTCCTAAATATGTTTGGTTATTCTGTAAGTGGCTTTGATCCTCGTGCTCTAAAAGATGTCAGGCGGCCATTTAAACGTGCGACACAGGACTACAAATACATCATCAACTCATCCTCCCATCTGCCATCTCTCCAGTCCCACTTTGGGCCTAATTATAACCCATTTCATCCCCCCCCACCCCTCTCTTTAGATCCTGGAGGACCTGGATGAGCAGATTTACTGCATCCATTTGCAGGAGGAAGCCCTTCAGAGGAGATTAAACGGTATGTCTGTGGGAGACGTGTTGGCACATTATAGGGGAGGGGAAGGGTTGATGGAGCGCGCCACACTGGAATCAATTAGCATGGAGAATTCAGCCACACACACAACGGTGAAAAACCCACACACACTCGACAGCGAACTTTTTTTTCATCGTCTAACTTTGTGCTAAAGGGCAGAGCGCCACGGCAGGGACCATATTTTATGTTGAGGAAGTTTTAAAGGATCCATTTAAGCAGTACAGGTGTCACCGTCTCTGCTGGAAATGATCGCCTCGTTTGAATGTCAGCCGGGGTAATAGGATGGAAATGAAATCTTTTACAAGAACCTTTTGGCTGGTTCCCGTGGACATTAGAGAGACTTCTGAGTGACTTCTGGAAAGGAAACGAGGACAGGGACAAAAGGAAAGTTTAAAAGAGTTTCAGGACAAGGTGATATTTTTCTAGCCTGCATTTCCTTTTCACACACAGCCCCCCGGATTCCTTGCTTGACGTTGAATTATCTCAGGAAGTATTTGGGCCGAGTTCCAAAAGCTACTTTAATATTAACTCAAGCACGCAACCAAGTGTACAGATGCGAGTAAATCCAGAGTGTGAGCGTCCTTTCAAACCCGGGAGGTAAAGGAGATCTGCCTGATAACGATTATGTTTTCAAATGCCACACCGGACACATCCATAGACTTCCACTAAGGCGTATGGTTCCCTCTCTGCTTTGAACTGACTGATAAAATAACTGTAATCTGTTCCTTATCGTCTGCAACACCGTTTGATCTTTACACGTCTCTGTGAGGCCCACAAACATAACTGTGGCGTTCGTTTGGAAAGCTGCGACACACACTTTTAATACAGAAATGTAGGAACAGAAGGATGTTGACATGAATATAGTGGAGGGGAAACTGGCTCCCTTTGATCTGCGTTAAGTAGACGGCAGTTCAGGAGCAGTTCACAGGACACACTCCACAGGAGAGCTATGGTGTCTTCATGCTTTACCTGAGTCCTCTCAGATTATCCTCCCAAATCCCCAAATCAGTGTTTGTTTACACATCTGGGCTTTTGTTTGTGTATTTCTGAATCTGAGCAGAAGGTTAGGGCTTAAATTGCCTGATTGCTTTCTTGTAAGATGTACCTTAGATACATTTTGTTTGCGAAATGCCTCAATGACTATGGGATTCACTGCCGACACATGACTAAACAACGCCTTTGAAATGCACCGGGGCTTCAGTTTTAACAAGTTACAGATACTCCAAAAGACACAAAGGGTCATTTCCCCAGGGATGCTACACGCGGGCGTAGAGAGCCAGCAATGAGTTCAGAGTAATGCTGGTTCTTCTGTTGAATCACAAAACAGTGTGCGTAACTGGCCACGTCCAATAATATAGATCCAAAAAGCATCAGGAGATGAATCCTGCTCGCTGAAACAACTTGTCCGTGCCTCAAATCGTTCAAGTTGTCTGAACGACAAGTTGAAAAGCATCCAATTAAATAATGCTTCTGATTTCCTCGCGATATCAGCTTTGAAGATATTTATGGAAACTAAACGAGTCGCTGAGAGGCCTGTTTGCTATTGTATGACACGCTATCAAAAAAAGCCCTGTGTCACACACACACACACACACACACACACACACACACACACACACACACACACACACACACACACACACACACACACACACACACACACACACACACACACACACACACACACACACACACACACACACACACACACACACACACACACACACACACTGAGACACACACACACACACACACACACACGACCCAAACCATTGCATCAAACAAATATCTCATAATAATACAAACCATTACCAAAATATAAAGTAGTATAAAACTAATTTGTATTCCAACGAAATGCTTTACTTTGTACGTTTCATGGCTCCTACATTATGTAAAAGTGCAGTGTTGTGTACACACACACACACACACACACACACACACACACACACACACACACACACACACACACACACACACAGCTGCCCTCTCAGACCCCGATCACAGAGTCCAGATGCTCTGCGGCACGATGACCTTGGTGCCGGTGTTGTCTCCGCATGGTGTTTAGCATGTGTGTGGATGACGTAATCTTTTCGCCTGAAGGTTGGAGAGGATACGTTGAATTACTCCGGGCCTTTCCTGGCTGCCAGAAGCCTCACTCAGCATCTCTGCCGGCTGTAACTCAGTCTATACGTGATGCTGCCAGCAGGATATATTTAACTCCAGTCAGGCAGTGATGTCATTGAAGATACTGCAGTTAAAAAAAAGTGAGGATATTGTTCCTTGTCATCCTGACGATGTTCTCTGGTTATTAGGAAGCTACTGATTATTTGAATAGTGATTTATCCGTGTTTGGATGTGTTCATTCAGAGGAGCTCATTTACGGCTGAGCAGGTTTTTGCTTCGGGGTTAGTTTCTGCAGAAGAAGAACAGCTGAACTGTCCGTGACATTTCCTGTTTTGTTGTGACTGCATACGCTCGGAGGGTTGAAACTTTCCCCTGCTCAGATCCCAGGACACACTGCTCACTTTCTGCTGCTGCTCAAAGACATCCAGACAGGGCGTGTCGTAATCGCACAGAAGATTTGATCAAAGTGATTGGTCCGTCCCTCCTGCAGCTCAGATGAAAGATGGTATTTTTAAGTAACGTTGTAACACTGAACTAATTGGTCTTGATCTGCCAATCACCCCAGGGGTTGCAAATGGATACTCCTTCACTTTGGGCCCTCGGGAGTCTTTACGCTAGAGCACGGAGCTGGAAGGAAAACACAGTCAGATAGATAAATTAGCCTCAATGAGCTGGGATTGTGGTTTTCCTGGAGAATCCCTTGCTGTCTTCTCAACCAGTCGTGGCATGTGTGAGACGGATCCTGACACAAGAGATTATTTCTACCTATTCAGTGTTCACATTGTTTTGTGCTCAGAAGGATTTACTAATAAAGATAATTCTGATAGTCTGGCAGATACAGTTTACACATCAGCCAAGAGCGATGCCTTTATATGTTATCTGTTATAAAACACGACACCTTACATTCGTTAACTGACAAATACATTCAATTAAAGAGGCCCTATTCTGCTTTTACATCAGCAGGAGAGGACTCTTTAAAGTAGAGACACTACATGCTGATATACACCTGAACATCAGCAGGAGAGGACTCTTTAAAGTAGAGACACTACATACTGATATACACCTGAACATCAGCAGGAGAGGACTCTTTAAAGTAGAGACACTACGTACTGATATACACCTGAACATCAGCAGGAGAGGACTCTTTAAAGTAGAGACACTACATACTGATATACACCTGAACATCAGCAGGAGAGGACTCTTTAAAGTAGAGAAACTACATGCTGATATACACCTGAACATCAGCAGGAGAGGACTCTTTAAAGTAGAGACACTACATACTGATATACACCTGAACATCAGCAGGAGAGGACTCTTTAAAGTAGAGACACTACATACTGATATACACCTGAACATCAGCAGGAGAGGACTCTTTAAAGTAGAGACACTACATACTGATATACACCTGATCATCAGCAGGAGAGGACTCTTTAAAGTAGAGACACTACAACTACATACTGATATACACCTGAACATCAGCAGGAGAGGACTCTTTAAAGTAGAGACACTACATACTGATATACACCTGATCATCAGCAGGAGAGGACTCTTTAAAGTAGAGACACTACATACTGACATACACCTGATCATCAGCAGGAGAGGACTCTTTAAGGTAGAG
>NW_011364370.1:0-874 GCF_000735185.1 Notothenia coriiceps | reverse complement strand
AAAAGACAATGGGATTATGATCGGTAAATACTGCAACTGGCAAAGAACTGGATCCGACATAAACTTAAAAGTGCTGGAGAGTCTAACAACAAAGCAAGGGTCACCTTTTCAATGGTAGAGTACCGGACCTGATGTTTGTTGAACTTACGGGAGAAGTAGCAGACAGGTTGATCCACTCCATCCGCATCCTCCTGCAGTAAAACAGCACCGGCCCCCACTGCACTGGCATCCACCTCTAGTGTAAAGGGCTTAGCAAGATCGGGAGCAGCGAGCACAGGAGCGTGAATTAAGAGTGTTTTTACGCACTCAAATGCATATTGGCACTCAGGGGTCCAAACGTAGTCCGCCTTGGGACTTATCAAATTAGTTAGCGGTTGGGCTACAGTGGAAAAGTTGCGGCAGAAACTGCGGTAGTAGCCTGCTATGCCGAGAAAACGGCGGAGGTCACTCCTGGTGCCAGGCACCGCACATTCAGTCACCGCAGCAACCTTAGCTTCCACTGGTCGGACTTGGCCTTGCCCAACCTGCTTCCCTAAGTAGGTGACAGTCGCTTTCCCAAACTCACATTTGGCCAGATTCAATGTAAGAGATGCTTGTGCGAGGCGGGTGAATACCTGACCCAATATCTGCATGTGCATCTCCTAGGTGGGAGTGTACACAATGAGATCATCTAAATACGCATTACAGTTACTTATTCCTGATAATACAGTATTCACCAGTCTCTGAAAGGTGGCAGGAGCGTGACACATACCGAAAGCCATGACTGTGTACTGTAGGAAACAGTCAGGCGTAGCGAAGGCGGAGATTTTCGAAGCACGGTCTGTTAAAGGTACCTGCCAATAACCTTTAAGCAAATCCAATTTACTGACGTATT
>NW_011364369.1:0-3515 GCF_000735185.1 Notothenia coriiceps | reverse complement strand
AAACTAGTCGCAATTAATTATTGCATAGTCATCTTTTTTCCCTGTCAGGTCTCAGAATTTTCTCTTCCTCTCCTCTCTCTCCCTCTTTCTCCCTCTCTCTCCCACTCTCTCTCTCCCTTTCTCCCCCCCTCTCTCTCTCTCTTGTCATTTTCCTTGCTCTTCACATTTTCTCTTCTGTTTGTACTGTTAGTGTGATGTGATTTCTCTTTTCTCAGAATAATAAGTTTGGTTTTTGAGACTCCCGAAAATGTGATTTTGAGGAAAGAGTGAGTCAGTCCGGGGTCTGACAAACAATACAGACCCTGAAAAGCATCCTCCATATATCTTCTGCTTCCCCTCATGCCACTCTGACTCCTTTCCTTCCCCTTTTTCAACCCTTCTTATTTTGATGCTTCTTGAGTAGTAAACGTTGTCAAATTTGCTCTACATATATTTCAGAAGAAAGAAAGATATGTGCAGTGGATGAATCCTCTGTGTTCAATAACAAGGAGGAGGCTCCTTTCATTTCATATTGAAATGCTGCTCCATTTCTGTTTTAATTATAGTAACTAACTATAAACTGTGAGAAAAGGAAAGGCCGGCATGGTCAGAATCAACTGGTGCAAAGCATGAAATAGATGTACAGTACTGTATATGTTTGTAATTTGTATACATGTTTATCTATATTCACATGTATATGGGTCAAACCTTTAAATCAAACACATTTTCCTTTTAACAGACGCACAAAGATGCATCCCCTCTGTGTCACACACATCAATTAAAAATCTTCACAAAGGCTTTATAAAGACACTCTCTCCCTATTTTCTCCAGCGAAGTGGAAATTCCGCCGCAGCGATAACGCTGTGTCCATTCTAAGAATCAATAATCCGTTTATAAATATGTTATTAATAAAGGAGTTAAGCTGCATATATATTTCATGGCAGAGGAAGGGAGCGTCTCCCTGAGGCCGCGGGGCTTTACTCCATATCATTCATTTATAATTAATCTGCACCACTTGGGATTTAGTAAATTAGGAATCCCGCAACAGACTAGAGCTCTGTTCTCTTCTATCTGTTGCAGCGCGACATGGGAGGTCCTCGCACTGCTGGGAGGGAAAAGAGAGAGGTTTCATGTTGCAAAAGACAAGCATGTAGTTATTATGTATCTAACCAAGGAACAGGAGAGACAGTCACACTGATATTTTATTTTTGAAATATATGTATTATTTATTTATTAGAAATATATATCATATAACTGTCTTACAGAGACTTAGCTTTCTTGTGTTTGTGTATACCAGTGATTTTTGAAGGGGCTTCTGTGAAAAGCTCTGCTTAATTAATTTAAATTATAAAATATAATTTTATAATTTAATTGTACAGGTTGAGGATATTATTGAACATTTTTAATATTATTATCTTTCTTATACATGTCTGTTTTGCTGTAAGGGCCAGACTTTAGGGTGTCCTGTTATAATATCTATTTAGTGAGGGTTCATTGAGCCACGTCTTAATTAATGTTTTTGAGAGTTAGTTTTTTACTTTAGCTAGAAGTTATAGAATTAATTCATTATGCTCAATTTAAAATGACTTTCTTAATTTTGTATCTCACCTATTCACTATTTATTTGTGTTTGAGTAGAATCAATACACTTTGACATATCAGAATCTATTAATATGACAAATAAGCATAGACCTCCTGAAAATCAGGAATGTGAGTCAAACTCCTCAAAAATCCCATATGCCATCTTTAATGTATAAAAGAGTTCCACTGTGGTTTTGAGGAAACAGACAACACATTACTGTGACCTGAAATAAAAAATGACCCTCTTCATACGCAGCAGCCCAACTTTGGTGGTGCAGTAAATATTATAATGTATATAATTATCACTGATAGGAGCATTATCCCGAAGTCTTTTGTCTTTGTGATCAGTTTGTCCTGGATCAGACAGACACTCATGTGCCGTTTACACGAGAACGCAAACGGTTGTATCCGCTACTTTTCTCTTTCATATAGCCCGTTCGTTCACACAAGGCCATAACGGAAACGCAGAAACGGACCCCGCAAACCATAACGGGTCCCAAGGTGGATAGATCTGCAAACGGAACGCTCTGGGGGGTCAAACGGCTCCGTGTGTACGTCCTATACGATCATTTCCTGATAACGATGAAGCCATAGCCCCACCTCTCCCCACCTCTGCTGCTCACTGCTGTATCATGGTCAATAGCTACTGGCTACTGCTACTGCTACTGACCATGCTACAGATGTTAGTGCAACATCTACAGCTCCTCTACCACAACCATCAAGTGGACATGGAGAATTACATGAACAGTTGAACTACATGTTGCTAAATCCATAAACAGAAGGGCAACCATGGCAACCATGCTTGGGGGGTCTTCTTCGCTGCTTTTGGTGTATTTTGTGGGGAAAGTACAGCGCCACTTACAGGCCCGGCATATGTACTACAGCGTATCCAGGTCTCGTGTGAACGGAATACTTTTTTGATATCGTATTCGGTTGGTTTGCGCTTCGTATACGTTTGCGTGTAAATGGGGTCACACACACACACACACACACACACACACACACACACACACACACACACACACACACACACACACACACACACACACACACACACACACACACACACACACACACACACACACACACACATAATGGGTCCAGCCTTCTATTGTCCCTGGTTAATCAGGGGTGGACTGACATTGCTGTCACTTTCCCCAAAAAAACAAAAGAGTTGCTGGCTGTGATGGAGCGTATCAGCTGATCACCCGGCAGCACCAGGGCAGCCAGGCAGGCAGAAGAAAGGCCGCCTGCTGTAGGAGGGGGGGCGGGGAGAAGACACTGCTGACAAACGCATTAATTACTTTATCAACTACATTTCCCAATTAACCTTACATGCCACCTTGGGGGGGCTCTGGATGTGGCGCCTCCTCATAAACCAGAGAAAAACTCTGAGTCAGTCAAAGATGAGGTGAGGAGATATGAAAGACCCGGAAGACAATAGTTTCCTGGGTCTTTAAAAAGCAAAGACAGAATGTCAGATAACATTGTCATTAGCATGCATTTAGAGGGTTCCACCAATCCCAGTTAACAAACATAATGTCCAGTTTAATTAAACACTGTTTGATACATATTTTAATTTCCAATTACTATTTTAAATTATATCTCAATATTGGTGTGTCAGCTGTTTTCTTTCTTCTCCGCCTCTGTGGCTTGAACACGCCTCACTGTTTCAGCTCAGGTTGGCTGGACCACTTTGTCTACGAGACAGACAGGAAGTCAGGCAGACTTAGGAAAGTAAAAGACAATTAAACACAATTAAGAGAAGTGTGATAGTGGCATCAGTGGCGGACCTGGAGGAATAAATGGTAAGCTATCATTAGTGCACATTAAGAGTGGGAGCTCAGGTCTTTTATTTCACTCTATATGGAACAACTAGTGTCACATCGCCAGTGACTGGGCCAAAAAGCTTCACTCAAACTTTTAGGGCCAAATGGTTAAAATAAGGGCCGTTTA
>NW_011364368.1:0-3079 GCF_000735185.1 Notothenia coriiceps | reverse complement strand
TATCAGGTGTGTCAGCAAAAATATTTTACACACACACACACACACACACACACACACACACACAAACACACGCACGCGCACACACACACACACACACACACACACACACACACACACACACACACACACACACACACACACGCACACGCACACGCAAACACACACGCGCGGGCACACACACACACACACACACCACACACACACACACACACACACACACACACACACACACACACACACACACACACACACACACACACACACACACACACATATACACACACACTCTCTCTCTCACACACACACACACTCACACTCTCTCTCTCTCTCTTTCACGCACACACACACACACACACACACACACACACACACACACACACACACACACACACACACACACACACACACACACACACACACACACACACACACAACACACACACACACACACACACACACACACACACACACACACACACACACACACACACACGGCCATCCGTCAGCCTCAAGGTTGCTATAAAGAAAACAAGAAGGGGCCCTTCGCCACGAAATGTAAACTGAACCAAACGTTCACATTTAAAGAGAAACAGGAACAGGAACAGGCAGGACTCAGGTTTGGGTCTGAGATCTAGCCAGAGGTCGTCGTGAGGTGAAGAACAAGTCATGCAACATTTATACAGACCCGGAAATCTGGACAAACCCTTCAACACAATATATGTTCCCTTTTCTGAATGTCTTCAGTCCACTAAATGTCCATTTCCTGTTGATATTGGAAGCATAGATTGAAGGTGGAATGATTTTTTACCCAGAGCCCCAGGAAGTTGAAGCAAATCACCCTAGTGGCCAAACGGTAGTACTACAACTGCTGTGTAGGTCAGTGACGTCAATGGGCCCAAAAAATACTTTTTCCCATTGAATTACATTGGAAAAGATACGTATGTAAATCAGCTGGCTTTTATTCAACTAAATACTCAGTACGACTACTTTTATAGACCTTCTTTAAATCTAAACTGAAATCTGAGGCGGGGCTTAAGTAAAGCGCAAGTGTGCACACTTAATTGTTCCAGATTCTGGTTATTTCGCTGTGTATTCAGTCCATTTTGGCTTCATGAGCAGCTGAACAACTATCATCGGAACTGCCACCTCCAACGCTGTCTCCAGATATCTTCAGACATCCATGATTCTACCTCCTAGTTGTCTCAGTAATCATCTCTTAGTAAAATGGATAACTACACGTTTCAAAATGTTGCGACTGCAACCTCCAGATTGGGAGATGCAGGCTGGTCTGATCCACTTGGCTGTAACTTCCCATGCAGCGGGGTGAATTTAGGTCCTGATGCTAAACCTGCTGACAACCCACAGCTCCAGGCGGCTCCGTGAGTCATTACTTGTTTATGAGGAAACATGCGATGTGGAATACGCTCTACGAGACGCCGCCGGGCGGGAGTCCTCGCCGGACGGAGGAATGATCTGGGCGAGCAGAGAGAGATTCACTCGTCTTGTGGGGCTATTTATAGGGAACAAGGCCGGGTTGGGAGGGTTACTTTTAACATGGATTGCGTCAAAAGTAACCTGATATATTTCCGTACATTTCGGATGACCTCAATATCAAATGCAATGCAAATATATACAAAATGAAAGACATGTCAACAAGATGTCTTTTACTTAAGTGTGTTATGTAAGACAACAGATCAATGTGACTTTGGAAAGTAAGATCTGAATTATTAAACGTGATTTTTATTATTCAGGAAAACTCGCCTTTCCCATATTCAGCAGCCTATACAGTAATGGAACACATGAGAAATTAGAGTTTAAAAATGCTCCGTTTTCGTTTAACACACACAGTTAAAGGTGGGGTAGGTAAGTTTGAGAAACCGGCTCGAGATACACTTGTTGTTATATTCCATGGAATGCTCTTAACATCCCGACAGCAATGAATATCTGAAGAGCTTTGATAAAAAATCCATAAAAAAATGTAATCTGTGGAAGCCGTGGTTCTGTAAAAAGCACGACCAATCATCTGAGCCGGCTAAAGTAACTGGATGGCCTACCTGCCTGTCAGCCTTCCATCTGTGCACAAACTCATCTCGTGCCCTCATTGGTCATGTGTGCGTTCGTGTGTGTTGGAGGAAGGGCTCTGTAAGGAAGGGGCAGATTTCTTTCGGTTGTGTATTTTCAAATTCTAGCGCACTCGAGCTGGTTTCTCCAAAATGACCTACCCCACCTTTAATCTCACACACACTACTTTATAAACATATAGGTTCACCTGCTGAATAAAAACCAATGAACCAAAGAAAGTGAAAGCCATGACGCAGATTCAGGCAGAAGGCGTATTCACACTTCAAGTATTAGGGATTACAGTTACCTTTGTTTGCATTGTTACATGTCATCTGTTACTCCTAAAGCCTGCCACTAGGTGACCTCTGCCTTCATTTGATCCCAGTTTCACAGACTAGTTACTGCATATATTTCTGCAAAACTGGGCAGAGACCTCCAGCTGAGGCGATCCAGGTCACGACCATAACTCAAGGACTCTTCCTCTGAAAGACTGGAGTTATTTTTCCTCTCTCCTCCATCAGCACAGGCCCAGGGCTTGAACCATATTTGGTGTTTGTTTTGAACTGTACCAGATGGTGCTGTTTACTCCGTCAGAGCACTTCAGACGAGTGTCAGGTAAACTGTCAAACCCAAACATAAAGGTGTAGTGTGTGGTTGTGTGTCAGGAGGATCCTTCCTTTCCCTCTGCTGAGTTTCGTGCTGCAGGAAATTCCTCACAGAATGACAGAGATGTGGCGTGACTGGGTCAATTGACTGAGGCTCAAACGGCGATTCTAAACCCATGGTATTTGCTTCTGGCTTTTTGTTAAATACACTTTATTTTGGTTTTGTATTTCCGCGTTTCCTTTTGTTTGCAGCAATCCGTGGAAAAACCGGAGCGGACTTTCTTTGAGTGCCTTTGTTTTTGGACTCTGTGAACTGGAATGGACTTAAATTGGTGTTCTAACGGGATTGAACTATATATATATATTTAAGCAATAGCTCACGAAAGGCCGTGGTATATGCTCATTATATCACA
>NW_011364367.1:0-1872 GCF_000735185.1 Notothenia coriiceps | reverse complement strand
CGTTACGTTAGTTACGTTAGTTCGTTAGTTAGTTAGTTAGTTAGTTAGTTAGTAGTTAGTTAGTTGTACGTAGTAGTGGCTGTGTGTGTGTGTGTGTGTGTGTGTGTGTGTGTGTGTGTGTGTGTGTGTGTGTGTGTGTGTGTGTGTGTGTGTGTGTGTGTGTGTGTGTGTGTGTCAGTCTGACTTCAGTGTTTAATCTGGTTAATCCTCTGCTCCCTCTCGTTTTATCTTCCTGCTTCATGATGTTTGTTTGGAGACCTCCAGGTTTCCGTCTTTCTGATGATTTAGCGGACTCCACTCCAACAAAATCCTCTTTACTGCCGCTATCAGGAATCTCACCCCGTCATCTTGCCATTTTGAGAAGTGGTATGGGGGCTGTTGTTGATTTCATCCATGCAGGTTTGTTTTCCGTGGTAAAAAAAAGAGGCGAAATCTCTGGCAAAATGGCCAAAACTGATAAATCCAGATAATCTCTTCAGTCCACAGATCTTCAGTCTGCCCTCACACTGTAGAAGATAGCAGTCCAATATTTAACCATTTGGATTTACCACTGCATATTAAATCATGTGTAACATTAGGAGACAAAAAAACTCTGAATGTCACATGTGGATAATATATTTATATACATTTTACATAATGTGATTACGTGGAATTTTAAATGTGGATTGTAATCCCTCTCGGGGTTTAAGGCAGTGAAGTGAAACGGCAGAATGTAAAGGGAAGAATAACATGGAAATAAAAAGCCTCGGGGTTCTTTGTGTATAACTGGGACAGTCTGCTTATTTATACATTTATTACACTCATTGTATTAATAACATTACGAATTCATCTGCTGTTCATTCAGACTTATACTTATATTACTGTATCTGTACAGTCGAAGTTTCTATTTTATATCCTGTATCTCCTTTTATCCATAAATGAATCCACCTCTTGCTGTTTCAAGTATCCCACTGTTTTCATAATTACACTCTTTGTGCGTTAATCAATCTGTAATCGAGCCCAATTTCACTCCAGAATCTCTTTTACTCTCTTTACATTTCAGGTTTTTTATATAGTGCATGAATTGTTTTCCATGTTCAATTACAACACACAAGTTTTGCCAAAAATATATTAGGAAAAATCAAAACGTTTACTAGGTTTAAATATGTCTCTGTGTTAAGGCTGTACAAAGGCGTGGAATCAAATGAACGATGCAGTCACGGACAAAGTATCAAAATAAAGTGTTTTTAATGTAAACAGGTAGCAATACACTGAATACATAAAACAACAAAACAAACACTCAATAAACCTAAACTACTACTACTACTACTACTAAACTACTAATTACCTAAACTATCAAAAAACTACAAAATACTATTACAAAAATACTTGCTAATCTTACCTTACTTAACACTGGAACCGCCAACGGGTACATTTTACCCGCAGCTGTTTCTTAATTGTATGTAACTTTTTTTTCAATAAAATATTCAAGTCTCCCAGTCTGTGATTCTTCCTGAGAGTGTGTTATGTAGCACCCTCTGTTGTTAACAATTGTCAATATGAAGTCAGATTGAAAAAATGCCCCAAAAGAGTTGCCATTTATACCGATCATCGCCAGTGGGTAATATTTACCTTATAGAAAATGCAGTGATTTTTGCGCTATTGATCTTGCGCTTAAACATAAACATGACGTGTTGCTATAGCAACGCCTGTTGTTTACTGCGGTTCCTTAGAGATAGAGACATAAATAGAGAGAGAGAGAGAGAGATAGTTATAGATAGATAGTTAGATAGATCAATAGATAGTTAGTTAGATAGAGAGAGAGAGAGAGAGAGAGAGAGAGAGAGAGAGAGAAAAAAAAAAACATGTTCTTAGCAGTTTGTTTATAACTCT
>NW_011364366.1:0-3289 GCF_000735185.1 Notothenia coriiceps | reverse complement strand
CACAGACAAACTGCATGATATGCTATTCAATGTTTATTGAATTCCATGTATTTGCAATGGATGTTCCTAAAACAACACATTTAACATCATCATCATCATGCTGCATCATGCTGCTGCTGCTGCTAGTCCTTTGATAGTCACCTGTCGGTCCCCTGTCCTTTCTGAAAGCCATAAAGATGACTTTAGTCATTTAGATAACTTGTGTCCTCAATTACCATGGGATTACTGAAACTACCATGAATTTAAGAAAATGGTAGAAATTAATCTAATCTGAATTTTGAAGCATTCCTTTAGATCCCCTCCCTCTAAATATATCAATAAACATTAGAAAGTGATGCTCCTGACTACCATACAAGTTTAAGAAGATAATGTTGGTTTGAAAGAATTCAAAGCTATAAATAAACAGCAACAGGCTCTTTAACCAAGGCACTGTTAGCCTAACATGTAAACTAGTTGTTCAAACTAATCCTAATATTATCACTTAATATTAGCAAATTCTATTTTATTTTTTAAAACATATTGATGTAAATACATACACATATCGATTTGTTGTATAAACATTGCAAATCAAAACCTTTATTCACTAATAATTACCAAAAATCGTAGTTCTATCTCCTGTTATCAATGCATTCACATTGCCCGCCATGAACTTCTGGGGAAAAATCCTCGTCTGCATGAACCACGTGACGATAACCGTTTTTGGACTTCCGCTGTCGTAACTCTTCTATCTATATGGCGCTGTAGTACATCACAGTGTAAGCCTGTGTCAGCATGCAGTTTACTAAAGCGCCAACAGGCGTCACTATATAACAGGCATTAACAGATGCCCATATCTGTAACACTTGTCACTACCCGATCTGCAGCCCTGCCCTATCTGCAGTGCGCATGTGCGAGATGGTCCGCCATATTGGACAACTCCTTACGGCAACTCTAATAGGACATTTGACGTATAGACGGCTGCCCGATTTGCATTGTGCATGCGCGAGTCATAAACGTCTATATAAAGATATTTTGTTATTTTATTTTATTTGAAATAAAATTAAGGACATTCACAGTTAATGTAATTAGATATAAATTATGAATGTCATACATATTGCATACATTCATAGTCAATATTTCTTCAGTATGTGTGATAGCTGTCTAACAGAAGTTAAATCCATTTCTCACTTATTCTGACAATGTACTTAACCCAATAAAATGACCCAATAAAAGGAGTTGTTCAATAATAGTGAAATCACGTTGTAATAACAATAACTCATCTCTCTCGTTCAGATTAATATTGTCGAGTTTTTTTAGTGTTCTTTTTCTGCTTTGCCAAACGCCACTGTGTCAACTGCCCTATTAGAGTTGCCGTATGCAGTTGTCAAATATGGTGGACCATCTCGCACATGCACACTGCAGATAGGGCAGGGCTGTAGATCGGGTAGTGACAGGCCTAACGCCTAGATTCCACCGGGTCCGTCTGGGTTGCGTTACGGCTGTGCCGCGGCGTTCGAAAAGATCGCGGGCACTCGATAGCTCGATAAATTGCCGTTTACATAAGGATGTGACCAGCATTTTAGCTAGGAGCGCTGTGGCTGCCAGGCTGTGAGGGGCGGGGCTCACACACAGGAAACTCCGTGTGCACGTGCAGCAGCGTAGCAGCCAAATTAATAATAGAGCAACAAGCGGGAGACAACGTGTGACTTACTCACGGGGAATTTAAACTTAAATGGAATTGGTTACAAAA
Organism: Notothenia coriiceps; assembly: GCF_000735185.1. Classification (NCBI taxonomy): domain Eukaryota; kingdom Metazoa; phylum Chordata; class Actinopteri; order Perciformes; family Nototheniidae; genus Notothenia; species Notothenia coriiceps. The sequence continues at coordinate 1,560 of NW_011364366.1, read as the reverse complement.
CCTAACTACACATCTCGATTCTTCGGTGTGGCAGTGTTTTGGATTCAAGCCAAATCAACTGTTACGTTATCCGAGAGGACCCAAACGCAGGACAAGGCAGAGTGTTGGAAAAGGTTTATTTTGAGGTGGAGGAGCGTGGAGTAATTAATTAACTAATTGCGCTACTTCAAAATGTCAGTTCTTGTTTTTATTTGTAATACTTTCTTTAGTGCATATGTGGTGAGAAACCAGGCCATTATTATACTTTCATGTATTTTTCCAAAGCAATGCCATTGCTTTTTTGCATTAAAGTGCCCTTTCATATTAGCAGGTTACTATTCAAATAATGGATTTGCAAGAACATTTCCTTTTTTCGGCTAGGCGTTGACATTTTCTGTTAATTGTTATATGAATGAGTTACAAAACTAAGCCTTTCTTTGCCATTTGGCACAATAAACCTTTATTTTGGTCGGGAGAATAGTTTCCTTTAAGCTTCCTTGCTGTGTTCTAACACAATAATGTATATTTACATGCATCACAAACATTTTCTATTTCTTTATTTTCAATGTATTTGTTAATTCTCCTGGGGCTGCATGATGGAAAAACCAAAAGCTCATCTGGATGTGTGGTGGTTGTTAATATTGTTTTATTTTTTGAGAAAAATACATGAATGTTGTTCAAAGAAATGTGTTTGTCTTTATTGACTATTTGTTTTAAAATGTTATGATAAATGCTGTAGATATAAGAGATTAGGATGGATCCTGTTGAAGAATGTACGACATGCCTCTATTCACATGAAATAAATAATCTTATGTACCCCTTGAGCACTAGGTAGATTAAACAGAAAACTATAGCATGTACAGATGTAGCGATTCATTTCAGACAGTTTGAAACGCGAGGGCCGTGATTGGTACGTGATCTGCCCTCGCTCAAGGGAAAACCTCCAGCTTGACTTGAGACCGCCCCCGTGATAGATAAATGAAATTATAATGAAGCCAGCTGCATTGGATCATTGATCCACCAGTAGGGTTCCACACTGGAGCTCATGTGAAATAAAGTCAGATACAGTACGCTGGATGTACAGCGGAACTTTGTTAAGATCCATACGTCACGGATATCATACTCTGTGCTAAATAAGAGACATGTAATCATTTGCAAAACATCACCATGTTGTTATTTAACAAAATAATGTTGTTTAGTCGAAAAAAACGAACGGGAGGAAATGCAGCCCGGCTCTCGATTTGTAATCCTAATTTAATCATCATCTTCACCACGATCATTTATGTTTATGTTCACCGAATTGACATGAAATCACTGACACATATGAATATCTGTATTCAACTTCATTAAAACGTTATTAACGTGCCTAAACTCAGTAATTCACTAAAAATATTTATATTTTAATGGAGCCTCGTCGGCAGATCAGGATCCCAACGCGCAGCGGAGGGATATTGGTCTGCATGACGGGTGTTATTTTCCCCATAAGGAACAAGTCGCTGCAAATTATCCCGCTTATTACATGGCCACATTCTCAACAAAGTAACGACATGACTCCCAATATTAATTTAAATGCTTTTATGG